>NC_085877.1:1260312-1432812 GCF_034702125.1 Engraulis encrasicolus
AGCGGTTAACAGACAGAGGTACGTACATGCTGTTGTCCCACTTAGCCTGTGCCACTTATGCTTACTTGTACAAACTGTATTGACATCTGAACTCTGGCTCTTAGTTTCAATACATAATACTTTCACTCTCTTCTCTTGTCAGTCTCCCTCCCAGACCTCCTCAGGAAACTCCAGTGGACCCCTCACCCTCCCTCCATACAGCAACTCAACTGGTGAGAGGCCTTCAGATGGATGAGGAGCCTCCCTAGATGAACCATGTGATGTACAGCAGTTAGACATCCATATTAATTGACCTCATCATAATCCTGCCAAGTCCCCCCTCAGTTAAAAAAATAGCATGCACTATTGCACCACATTTGCAATCAGAGGGCCCCTGGGCTATGGAGGACGGTAATCAGAGGGCCCCTGGGCTGGCCCTACTGTAGTGCTAACATAGCCCTATAACGTTTGCCAACTAGGGGTTCAACGAAGTAGGGGAAAAGCTTTTAGAGGGCCCATTATGAAGGCCCCTTCTAAGGACCCCAACTTCCAGCAATGCAGGGGGGCTACATAGAGCCCTGGGAGAGCATACTGTTAAGAGAAGTGAAAGCCCATTGGGAAACTCCCATTGTCATTGTGACACAGCACTTCACAGCACTCTGCACACAACGAATATGCATTTATGCCTCACCCGTGCAAGGGGGCAGCCCTCAATGGCGCCCCTAGGGAGCAGTGCGGCGGGACGGTACCATGCTCAAGGTACCTCAGTCATGGAGGAGGATGGGGGAGAGCACTGGTTGATTACTCCTCCCACCAACCTGGCGGGTAGGGAGCCGAATCGGCAACCTTTGGGCTACAAGTCTGACGCCCTAACCGCTTACCCATGACTGCCCTCTTAAAAGAGCCCTCTGATTACAAATATTCTTACAAAGTACCCTGCCTCAAGTAGAGCGGATCATAGGGGGCATCACTAGGAGTTAAACAAATTCCTTAAAGGAACAGTCCACCTCATTTCAATAAATGTTAAGTCCCGTAAAATATGAGAATACATAGGATTTTTCGTCTACATGTTTGCATTGCCTTGTTTGACAGTGTAGCCAAATTAAACATAGCAAAGCAAGTCTATGGGAGCAAACAAAACATCATGTGGCCTCATCACTTGTGCTTGTGGCCTCACGTTTTGCTGATGCCCCGCCTCCGTGTAGAAAAAAAAATGAGTTTCCTTACTGTCAGCCGAGCCACAAAAAATTTTTGGAAACTATTCTTCATTCACCATCCAGTTTTCAAATGAGAAAATGACTTTACTTGAGCTTTTGCGAGATATTGACTATAATGCTGTTGTCAGTGATGTCACCCTGGTATGAGGCCACAAGCACAAGTGGAGGATGCAAGCTCACATATTGGAATGCACCCATGTTTACTGCATGTGGAACACCCTTGATGGAGGAAGTACGGTGGGAGATGAGGGACACCTGAGTGTGTGAAATGCATCATGGGGAAAGGCAGGCAATATGGCACTAGAGTGGGAAACACTGTGAAGGGGTGTCATCACCAGGGCTCTGGGTGACGTCTGCTCTTAGAGCACACCAAGATGTATAATGAGTATAACGAGTATTTTAAAAAAATAATGGTCAGTGTACTAGGCCTATATAATATTCTTAGCACTACAACTAATGATACAAATAATACATCTGTTTTGTATAGCGCTTTTCACGGAACTCAGACGTTTAACAGGAATTTCTTACACTCACGCTATCACACACACACACACACACACACACACACACACACACACACACACACACACACACACACACACACACACACACACACACACACACACACACACACACACACACACACACACACACACACACACACACACACACACACACAAACTGCAAACTCCCCCCTTAGTTTTTAAAAATGACATACACTATTACACCCCATATACACCCGCTGTAGCCACTATATTAGAGCAGTCTCTCGCCAATACAAAATATTAAACCTGTACTCTGTATCACCTTCTCCTTCAGAGAGCTTTACTGGTGATATGGTGTTACATCAAGTACAGTATAGTCACTGTTACAGTAGATACAGTAAGTGGGGGTCTCTCATTTGGGTCTCTCCTCAACAGATAATTTAAGACGTCAAGCTGCTAAAAATCACCACCTTCAGTGATGGGGCTGTGTACAGTGAAGTTCAGGAGAAAGATGGTGCTCATATCTGGTCAAGGTGCAGGACAAAGTCCACAGAATTATTTTTTTTAGGAGGAGGTCTGCACTCTTCAAATCCTTTCTACTTGTTTTATTCCATGGCAGAATGACGTTTCGACCACTGAGATCCTCTTCTCACTCGGAAAAGCTCTGAACCCTGAGTCTGTAAAGTCTGTAAGAGCATCAATTTCTCCAAAGTTTGTAATGTACGCCCTTCTTCCAAAGTCCAAAGACCATTATCATCATTCTGTGCATGCGTGCAGGCTGTTACAGAGGTGTCTTGCACATGTTTTTCATTCCCATGGTTTGTTATGCTTTTTTCTTTTGCATGCTGTGGTTATAATACTTCAATTTGCACGGCTTTTCTTTTGTTTACTATTATGGTGATTGTTATTATTATTTGTATACCAATCGCTTGACATAATCCTTATGGATGTGCTTAATTTGCATGGTGTGCTGTACATTTTGTTTCTGTTTGTTTTTGTTTCTGTATAGAAATTGCATATGGCTAATTGCATATGGGCAAGGAGACATGTACTTATGAAACCTGGCATATGTTGAGTGAACAAACTATCCCTAATTGATATTGCTAATAGACTTCTTTACTGTTTGTAAACAGATATGATGTAATTTGGCTGCGTGTACATTGTTGGAGCAGAATCAACCATGCACCGTTCTTTCGTACAGAAATTAGCCATGTGGGTTTTTTTGCCAAAAACTGTAGAAAAGATAAATCACTCACATGTTCATAGTCCATAAATTGAGATAATAAGTTGTATCATTTAACATTTCATTTGCATGTTTTTGTTCATGGCAAGTTTTACAATGCACAAGTCTAGTAAATGAGGTGATGACGTTACTAACGGAGAGGCTGTAACTTCCTCTTGAAAGGATTCCTGTCACGTTCACTACAGCACATCATAAAGGCCACTCTTCACTGACACACACCAGAGCAGCATCACACTTCATATAGACCAAACACAGAGAGATAACCATGTCTGAGGGCATTCATGAAAATGCTGATTCTGTTAAGACCACAAAACCATCTAATAGCATAGCTGAAAACATTTGTATGACTGAAGTTCCTAAAGGATCTCAGCAGCAGCTTGTGAATGGCAAAACCCAAGATGGCTCAAGAGGACTCCACTGTAAGTTGCCTATGCATTATTTTAAGATTTCAGATGCAAAACTGTTTAAATCTACTTCACCACTTTTTCAGTAAAATACTATTTAAAAAAATCTGGCATCAGCAATCAACAAAGTATTTTATTTATTAGATAGTGAAAATGTGCTAATCTTGTCTTACTTCAGCCAAATCTCTAAAACGTCTAAATCAAAATGTAGGTGTTACAAAACACTTAAAGATAATTTTTTTTTTATTTTTTTTAGAAAATTAGGGGCCTAAACCGCATGTGAGGTTGTGATATTAATGTTGGTGTGGTTTGTTCTTTCATAGCTTAGGCTTTTGCTGTTGAGGTAAAATGGACCCAGTGGCTTTTGATTACAAATTGATATTTTAGAAAAGGTGATGAGTGTTTTTTATGTAGGTCCTTTTTTGCTTAAACATGTTTTATTTACATATACTATTTGTAGACGTAGACAGGATTCACAACATCATATTTCACTCATTTTTCATGGAGATTGTATTCAGAGGGTTTTGCAACTCTCTTCATTTTTAGTTTTATATTTGCAGTGAATCTCATATCACACTAATGTTCAACTATCCAAATATTGAACTCATGTTCTCCTCAGGTCGCTACAAACTGGCTGTGGTGTTGGTCTGTGTTCTCCTCTTGGCTGTTACCATCACACTTTGCGTCACAATTCTGAGAACAAAAGATTTGCAGCTCAAGTACAACACCACCACAGCAGAGAAAGATCAGCTACAGCTCCAATACAAGAACCTTGCTGAAGAGAAAGATCAACTGCAGATCCAGTACGACAACATCACAGAAGAGAAAGACCAACTACAACTAAAGCACAAGAGCCTTGCTGAAGAGAAAGATCAGTTACAGCTTAGGTACAATAGCCTTGCTGAAGAGAAAGATCAGCTACAACTTCAATACAACACCACCAAAGAAGAGAAAGATCAGCTTCAGATCCAGTACGACAACATCACAGAAGAGAAAGACCAACTACAACTAAAGCACAAGAGCCTTGCTGAAGAGAAAGATCAGTTACAGCTTAGGTGCAATAGCCTTGCTGAAGAAAAAGATCAGCTACAACTTCAATACAACACCACCAAAGAAGAGAAAGACCAGCTTCAGATCCAGTACGACAACATCACAGAAGAGAAAGACCAACTACAACTAAAGCACAAGAGCCTTGCTGAAGAGAAAGATCAGTTACAGCTTAGGTACAATAGCCTTGCTGAAGAGAAAGATCAGCTACAACTTCAATACAACACCACCAAAGAAGAGAAAGATCAGCTTCAGATCCAGTACGACAACATCACAGAAGAGAAAGACCAACTACAACTAAAGCACAAGAGCCTTGCTGAAGAGAAAGATCAGTTACAGCTTAGGTGCAATAGCCTTGCTGAAGAAAAAGATCAGCTACAACTTCAATACAACACCACCAAAGAAGAGAAAGATCAGCTTCAGATCCAGTACGACAACATCACAGAAGAGAAAGACCAACTACAACTAAAGCACAAGAGCCTTGCCGAAGAGAAAGATCAGTTACAGCTCAGGTACAAGAGCCTTGCTGAAGAGAAAGATCAGTTACAGCTTAGGTACAATAGCCTTGCTGAAGAGAAAGATCAGCTACAACTTCAATACAACACCACCAAAGAAGAGAAAGATCAGCTTCAGATCCAGTACGACAACATCACAGAAGAGAAAGACCAACTACAACTAAAGCACAAGAGCCTTGCTGAAGAGAAAGATCAGTTACAGCTTAGGTACAATAGCCTTGCTGAAGAAAAAGATCAGCTACAACTTCAATACAACACCACCAAAGAAGAGAAAGATCAGCTTCAGATCCAGTACGACAACATCACAGAAGAGAAAGACCAACTACAACTAAAGCACAAGAGCCTTGCTGAAGAGAAAGATCAGTTACAGCTTAGGTACAACAGCCTTGCTGAAGAGAAAGATCAGCTACAACTTCAATACAACACCACCAAAGAAGAGAAAGATCAGCTTCAGATCCAGTACGACAACATCACAGAAGAGAAAGACCAACTACAACTAAAGCACAAGAGCCTTGCTGAAGAGAAAGATCAGTTACAGCTCAGGTACAAGAGCCTTGCTGAAGAGAAAGATCAGTTACAGCTTAGGTACAATAGCCTTGCTGAAGAGAAAGATCAGCTACAACTTCAATACAACACCACCAAAGAAGAGAAAGATCAGCTTCAGATCCAGTACGACAACATCACAGAAAAGAAAGACCAACTACAGCTAAAGCACAAGAGCCTTGCCGAAGAGAAAGATCAGTTACAGCTCAGGTACAAGAGCCTTGCTGAAGAGAGAGATCAGCTACAACTCCAGTACAACAACATCACATCAGAGAAAGCACAGGTAAATATTAAAAAAATATATACATTTTTTTTAGTAATGTGTGATATTGATCCTTCTTTGCTGTGCTTTGAATTAGTGTTTATTTCTGGGAGTTAAATTCCTTGTGGATACTTCTGTTACTCTATTCTATTCTATTCTATTCTATTCTATTCTATTCTATTCTATTCTATTCTATTCTTATAGTTGGAGGAGAGGAATGCTATTTTAATCCATCATGAATCCCAGCTAGAGACCAACTTCAATGCCGTGACGGCTGAGAGAGATCGACTACAGAAGCATCTTGATGAGATGGGTGAGTAGATGTCTTTCACGTCACTGCATTTGTCTTACTATTGTAATATTGTGGCAGACCCATCAGAAGTCCTGCAGTGCCACTCAGTGGACAAGCTAAGTCACTTCACTACAAACCGGTTGAGGTTTTGGTCTGTGTTGTCATTGATGGCTGTTACAATCGGGCTTTGCATCACAGGTCTGAAAACAAAAGATTTACAGCTCAGGTACAAGAATCTTGCTGAAGAGAAGGATCAACTACAACGTCGATACAACAACATCCTAGCACAGAAAGCCCAGGTATGCAGACAACATCATGATTATTAGTAATAATTCTATGTGTGATATTTTTTGTTACTTTAATGTGAATCATAGCAGAGAAAATACAGGTCAAGGCTCAAAACTGCAACTTGACAAGATGGAAAAATTATTTTAGCATGTTTACATGTCCCATTTTGTGACATGCTACTGGTGGAATACACATTTCTCTGTGGATAGGCCTGTCTCCAAAGCATTAGAGATCAATTCTATTATTTTCCATGATCCATATCCCACTCTGTTCTATTCTAATCTACAATTCCAGTTGGAGACCAAGTTCAGAGCTGAGAGAGATGAACTACAGAGGCGTCTTGGTGAACTAGGTGAGATCAGAATTTGTTAAATGATTTGTTCTGCTTGGGGAAAGCTATATTCCTTTACCATTTCTAATGTGTGGGCAATTTGGTATTGACCTATACTGTAGCAGAGGTGGGAAGTAACCAAGTAGCCTACTTTGACTCAGTAAATGTGTACTTCAGTCATTTATTGACTATTATACATTTTTACAACTTGTGAATTTCCCTTCATTGTATTTTCTACAAATGAAATATTTTAGGTTACATTATATGGCAAACTCATCAGAAGTCATGCAGTCCCACCCAGTGGACAAACTGACTCACTGCATGGGACAGCCGTGACATAATGGTTGGGGAGGTGGTGATAAGATCAGAGGGTTGCAGGTTCAAATCCCACCCTTACCTCTTCCTACACCTCTAACCATGGCAAGACACCAAACCCCACACTGCTCCAGGGACTGTAAACAATACCCTGTAAATAACTCCAAGTTGTTTTGGATAAAAGTATCAGCTAAGTGGGATGTAATGTAATGTAATGACCCTTCACGTGCATTGCTATACAAATTACATACAGTACAGGCCAAGAGTTTGGACTCACCTTCTCATTTATGCATTCTCTTTATTTTCGTGGATTTTCATGGCGTATTTTCATGGAGGGCATCAAAACTGTGCATGAACACATGTAGAATTATGTGCTTACCAAAAATATCATTCTAGCTGTTGTCCAACAGCAATGTCACCTGTCTATCCACCTGACGTCAACACGGCACAGCTGATGTCTATTTTTTTTGTCTATTTTCAAGTAACGATGCCCGTCAGTCATGTCAATCTTAATTGAACGTTAAAGTCCTCCAATAACTCACTAGAATTGTAGAACTAGAATTTTGAGACCTACAACCTAGTTTTAAACACTTGCCAATACAAGCATTTTACAGACATTTTCTTGATCTGATATTGTCACAGCCAGTTACTTGGAGAGATCAAACCGGGGTTGGAGGAAATCTGTGGCTGGGTTTCCACTTTTACTTTTTGTTCCACTTTTTCTTCTAGATAACTAGCTATGTTTGACCAAGTGACTCAGTATCAGACCAAGAAAATCTGTCTTGTATTGCTTGCATCAATTAAGATTGACTTGACTGACTGGGTGTTTTTACTTGAAAATACAGAAAAATAAGCTTGTTGAAATGTGTGGGGGGGCTCAGTTTTGCTGTGTTGATGTCACTGTTTGGCATTTTAAAAAATATTTTTTTTCTAATTGTTTTTATTTTTTTATATATTTTCATTTTTTTGTTAAGCACATAATTATACATGTGTTCATGCACAGCTTTGATGCCCTCCCTGAACTTTGTACTATGTACTATGCTCTGTAAATATAGCCACAAAAATAAAGATAATTGAAAGAGAAAGTGAGTCCAGACTTTTGGCCTGTGTACTATTGTGGCAGACTCATCACAGGACCTGTAGTGCCACTCAGTGGACAAACTGTCTCACTGCATGGGGTTACATGGGAACAGCATGACACTAAGACCACATCACATGATGATCCAGTAGCTGTAGTGGAGTCCTTCATAGAATCAGCATGAAAATGTTCTCTGAGCTTGTTGATCACTAACCTGTTACACACACAACTCCTCAGCTATCAGGCATTTGGGAAGCATCAGCTCTGACAGTCCACTCTATTCTGTTGAATTATGACCAACACTGACTTATCCATCATTGAATGTCCAACAAAGGAACATCTGGTACTGACAATATATTTGCATAGCCTGGAAATATATACCCTAGGCCTACTGGAAGCAAATGTAATTCACCACTGGGGACAGCTAATGACGATTCAGCTCATTCCTGATTGCCTCACAAATCACCAATGGCATCCTGTATGTCCTCCTATTTGTTTCACTGATTGGTTCTAGTACTAGCCTATTGCATGCAGTGGTATTTGAAAAACATCATCTTATTCTCTCAGCACATGGAGTCTGTGTCTGTCATATGGAATGCTGTGTAAACATGACGTGTGTGGATAACATTTTCTACCATTCTCATCCTCAGAATCACATGACATGAAAAACATTAAACAACATGCAGGTAAATGAGTTAGTATCTTAATATATCATCACCATGTGTTTCCCGGCAAAACAAATGCAGGTTGAATTAGCCTACAATAGAATGCATGTTGAACGATAATATAATGACCACAACTTAAACACTAATTTACATGGCAAGTAACTTACCTACTTTTTAATTTGTTTTGATATGTTTAGAATTTGCACAGTCAAATTGTGATTCAAATAAATAATGTTAGATATAGAAATTGACCTTCATTCCTACCTTGTCCACAAGTGGATGTGACCCTGGATCCTGATACAGCCCAGCCTAATCTCATCCTGTCTGCTGATGGGAAACAAGTGAAGCATAGAGACACACGACAGAATCGTCCAGACACTCCAAAGAGGTTTAATTACACTGTGATTGTGTTGGGAAGAGAGGGCAAATTCTACTATGAGGTTCAGGTTAAGGGGAAGACTGGGTGGACTATAGGAGTGGCCAAGGAGTCCATTAACAGGAAGGGACACATAATATTTACACCTGTTAATGGATACTGGACAATGTGGCTGAGAGATGGGACCTATAAGGCTCTTGCTGATTACCTTGTTCCCCTCTACCTGAAGGGAACACTCCAAACGGTGGGGGTGTTTGTGGACTATGATGCAGGTCTGGTCTCCTTTTATGATGCAGATTGCTGGAATCATATCTACTCATTTACCAAAGTCTCCTTTACTGAGAAAATCTATCCATTCTTCAGCCCATATCTTAATCAGGGAGGTACAAATTCTGCTCCTCTCATAATCTCCCCAGTCCATGTCTGCCCCATCCAGTAAATAGCATATCAAGTGTCACTAGGGCTTGACATTGGCACCTGACAATCAGCAAAATGTTGGTAAAACGGTATTTTCAGTTTCAACTCATAGCCATGTCTTGGGACGAAACAGACACAATTCTCTTTAAAGTTTTCCCCCCATTTTTTATTGTGTGATTGCCATGTGATTTCCATGTTTAAGAATCATTATAAAGCGTAGCTAAATTATAATTAGGCCTACCTCAACATGCCCTCAGGCTTACCTGCAGCCTGTTTTCATGTGTTCAGTTATTTAAAGGGAAGCTGTGTTAATAGCACTGATCTTTTTGCTTTAGTACTTAATCTTCTGAGCTTCGAATTAATTACTGTATTATGATTATGACTATTGTACTTTGATTATGACTTGCGTCAGGGGCGGAGCTATAGGGCAGGCAAGCAGGGCATTTGCCCCTTGGCCCTTCCATAATGTTGGTGGGGGCCCCTGTAATGACCTTGTCAGGCTCTATGGGGGTGGGGGCTATCATTGTTTTGCCAAGGGGGCCCTGTGTGTCATTGTTCCGCCACTGACTTGTGCCACCATTAGCCTACCTGTTCCTCCATAGGGGGTTGTGACATGAGGAACATGAGGTATTGCAATGCTGTCTGTCAGATCGTCTTTTTGCTGTCTGTCTGTGCAATAGCTAATAACCTGGCCAATAACCCAGCTAATAATGGCTCGTTAGTTGGAACATTTGGTTTGTTTGGTGTTATGTGTTATATGTGCCTGACTGTGTCTCATGTCTAGTGCCAGCAAGTGTGATTCAAGTACGTTTGCCCCACGGGGAGAAATAAAGATCTTACTTGTAGACTCTGTTGAGGAATAGAAACGTAACTTTTTGAATATTTGGAGGATGTGACACAAAATTCCACTCGCGTCTGTGTCTGGGTCATCTACTCTACGACGTCTCCCTGTCTGAGTCATACTTGTTTGTCCCTGTTGTCCCACTTTGTTTTCACAGTTCCACAGATGTTAACACATATCAAATGTTTTCATGGGCGGCCGTTGCTCCCTGAACTTCACATTCAAACTGATCAAATGCCAAATGAATTCGAACAGAGCAAAAATAATCTTCCTGTAGCAACAGGCAGCAATGCTCAACCACAAATAGGCCTATCAGCGTATTGACATTTCTGAGGGAAAAAAAGTTAACACCAGACATCTTAACTCAGCAAAGGTTGTGCTTCTTCTTTTTTACTCACCTCCAAAATAGCTTGTGGTAGCTCTTGCGTAGTAGCTTATGTTCACCAGTTTCCCAGATGGGTTACTATTGTGTAGATTGATGATTGGTGTTTTTCTACTTGTTTACTTTGTTGTTTACATTAAAGCAGCCTAATGAAAGCATAGTTAAGATAGGCCTATACACTCGTATGCCTATACTATGAGAAATTAATGAGCAGAATAAGGTGAGTATAAAAAATAGCCTTATCAACTATTTCCCAGGCTACTCACCCTCCCTGACCTGGAATCTCCAATGGACCCTCACCCTCCATACTGCAACTCAGATGGTAAGAGGCCTGTAGATGGCTGAGGAGCCAGATGAACCAAACCAGGCCAACCACCATCTTAGTCTGAGCCTGTTTTACAGATAATAAGGATAATAGCTGCACTAAGTCTGCCACTTCCACTACATCAAACAACATACGTAAGCTATAGACCTGACCACTGACTGATCACCCTCTCACTCTTCAAGAACATCCAATACACCCCACAGAATCCCTGACCAATCAGTCATTCTAGGAGTGTAACGTAGGATATACACTTGGAAAGCATGGGGCTAAGAATCTTATTTTTTTGGGTGGTGTTGGGTGTTTGTTTTATAATCTCGTTAATATTTGATGTTATTTTGAGTCCCATTGACTTTGGTTTGGTTGACCTTACATTTGAGGATTCGGCGTGATCACATGACTCGTGAACATACTCCAGGAGGCGAAAAATAAAGTGTACTGACATTTATTAACATATAACATAAATTAAACTTTTCAAGGGTTCAAGTGGCAGTATTTCTAAGTTCAAAGTTTCTAGGTTTCCAGTCCATTCTTTCCGCTTCCAGTCATTGCCACGGCCTATGATAGTATGCACATCACGGAACCCTCCCAGTGGCGTTAGGATGGCACACCAATATACCTGTCGGTATATTTCCCTCTTTGCCTGTGAAGGGCATACTCATTCATTCACAATCACTCACTCACTCACTCTTACTCATACATACTCAAAACAGGTATGGTATTAGATATAGAAAAGCAAAACAAGAAAAATGGAGTTTGTAAATAGCAATATTGAAAGACAAGAAAACATAAACATAAACTACTCAAAATGGCTCCTACACACCGGCCCCTAATTGTGTGCTTGGGAAACAATTAACAAACATAAATACTTAAAGGAGCCTATTACTAGTCAATGCATTACTATCGATCAATGCAGTCATGTCTTACTTTTAAATGTACTAAATATCAATGTAACATACTGTTCCTCAAAATCATAATTAAATAAATAATACTCAACTTTCTACTCCTTCCAAGAGCAGACAGAGTTTTGTCACTGGTCTTTCATACACACCAGTCTTTGTCTTGATCTTCACTGTTGTCTCCGTCCCAACTCTTTTGAGACGCGTTGGATTTACATATTCATGAGTATCCCCCAAAACAATAATTTTGGTCAGTTTTGATGGCTGACATATTTTCTTTGTACCATTCTCCAACTAATGTCAGACCCAGATTTTTTGAAAATGGCAGTATTTTGTTATTATTCACAATTAACCTTGCCTCCCAACTTCTATGGAGTTGGGGTTTGTAGGTTCCCCACCCATGATTAAAAGCACGGTAGCGAGTAGGCTACAAAGCCCTTTCTTCTGATTCCAGTCATTATGCGCTGGGCTACATATGCTGTTTTACGAACTAAATTTAGATGATTCATGCAAATATATTGATATTTTGTACAGGGGTCGTCTCCATGAAAAATTTGAAAAAACACAGCTAAATCGTTTGGTGCTTGGTTCCAAAAATACATAGTATCAGAAACCACATATTTGAGGCTTCTCACACAATTCAAACGGGATCAAAATATCATTTTAATATCACCATTGGATGACAAGATTCCAAACTTAAAGGAACAGTCCTACCTTTGTTGATTTTCACATATTTGCAGTAGAGTAGAGTAGAGTAGAGTAGAGTAGAGTAGAGTAGAGTAGACTTTTATTGTCACTATACAAATATAGTGAGATTATGTTTAGTAGCAACCCACAAATTTGTTGTTGTCTTGGCTCCAGCGTGCCAGCTGCTCCACCTCCTCTCTGTAGGCCGTCTCGTTGTTGTCAGAGATCAGGCCAGTCACGGTTGTGTCGTCAGCAAATTTAATTATGGTGTTTGTGCTGTGCTTAGGATCACAGTCATGAGTGAAGAGGGAGTACAAGAAAGGGCTCAACACACATCCCTGCGGCGCGCCTGTATTTAGGGTGATGGGTCTTGAATGATGTTTTCCCATGCGTACAGACTGAGGTCTGTTACTGAGGAAGTCCAGCATCCATCTGCAGACATGGGGACTGAAGCCGAGGTTGTACAGCTTAGTGGCCAGCTTGATAGGGGCAATGGTGTTAAAAGCGGAGCTGTAGTCAATGAACAGCATCCGCACATAGCTGTTTGGTTTCTCCAGGTGTGAGAGGGCAGTGTGAATGGCCAATGAAATGCCATACTCTGTAGATCTATTCGCCCTGTAGGCAAATTGTATTTCCAAGCATTATTAATAAATGTGCATATCATTTTCTTCTCTGTGTTTTCAGTACTTAGATTTATTGGTATCAGAATTATTAGCATAGCGTAATCACTGGAAGTAAGTGGGAGCATTAGCATCAAGCCACAAAGGATCACAGGACGGGATTAAATGGCTCTTTTGCACTCTGTTAAAGTAGTTCATTCATTTTAAATTCAATTCATTTTAAAGTAGTTGATAAGTACATTTGATCGTGTTTTGTTTTCTCCCATAGACTTGCATTGCTGCGCTTAATTTGGCTGTACTGTTAGCAATGCAAAACACATAGACGAAAAATCCTATGTATTCTCATATTTTAAAGAGACTTAACTATGAGCAATTACTTGAAATGATGTGGACTGTTACTTTAAACTCGGGGGAAAATAGCCTGTGATGCAATGTCAGATCGGAATTTTTTGGCGTTAATATCATGCGGAAGTAGCAAAGCCCGAGGTTCCCGAGTACACGTAATTTTATGCAATTTACGTCATGGCAATGGCTGCTGCATGTTCTTCTGCTGACACAGCAAACTTCAAGATGCACCTTAAAATCATCTTTTGGCATTGTGTCGTATGATGTGTTTGATATTATACTTTGCTCGTGGCACACGTCGTTAGCTACAAGTCGGGTGCATTGTTCCAATTAGTGGCACCAGCGCGCGTTCAGCCAGAAACCAGTCATCAACATTAGTCTCAACTCCTCTTGGGCAGCTAGTGGGGCTTAGAAAGCCAAAAAAAGGACCAAATTTGACTACCTCTAATGTATAGAGGTGCTTAACTCGATTCCTTTATATTAACTCACTCCTAAAGTGAGGGCCAGCACAGATTTTATAATGGCCGCACACTTGGTGCGGTGCATCCGAAACTTGTCAAAGGCCTCTTCTAGGATGTCTGACAAATTATCCACAGCATGGGCCGGTTCTGGCTTATTTGGTGCCCTAGGCGAGTTTGAGTTCTGGCGCCCACCCCCCCCAACCCCCCGACCCAACCTTTTGAAAAAAAAAGCCCTCTTTTTTATACCTCAGAGAACACAAGAGTAATACCGGTAGTAAGCTTAACTAAATAACATCAAGAACAATAACCATTTTGCATCAAATGGATTTCTGGTTCTTTTTGACAGGCGACCAACATAGATCACACATCAGATTGAGTCGCATGAAAGTAGCTTCACTGTGTGGTGTCTTGGATGTGATGGTGGTGGTGCCCCCCAACAACCCCAGATGAGAGGGAGGTTATCAATGTGTTTGAATTGTAATGTGGAATTGAAATGCCAGGAGAGTGATACAGTACATTTGCATGTAAAATGCATGTGTAGACAATAGGCCTATATCAAGGAAGTCTGCATTGATAGCCTATCTACACTACCAACAGCATCACAAAGCATGGCAGCATTACGATTTTAATAAGCTACACATTTGTGCTGTCTATGATTCCAAACCAATTTCATTTCTGGACTGGAAATAGTGCAATTTGTGAGTAGGAGAATGGGAAGGGGGCTATCTAGCCTATGTGTTTGAACTGGAGGGACAGGGTGAGAGAAAGGGAGAAGAGCTGTCACGCTTTTGAATTTCATAATATACAAAATATAGTAAATAGCCTCACTTGTCTGCAATACTAGGCTACATCACTCAGCATGAAAACATGCTGTGCATGGTTCTGTTACATGATTCATGTATGCCTATTGGAAACAATGTTTTTAAGCTTACAACAAGCAGGTAATTCATTCAAGTGGATGGAAGGAGATATGGCAGCTAAAATTGTTTTAAACATTGCACCAGTATTACTTTACATTGCTTGTCAACCTAAGCAAGTATTATGATGTCAGGTGGGTGCTAGTGAGTAGGCTACTAACCGCTACTTTACTGGATTTCATTGCTTGGCATACTTGGCTAATGTTAGCATGCTAACTAGCGATTTCTCAGATCAAAAACAAAGCTCTTTTTCCCTCTAATTCCAAACAGTAGCCTCATAACTATTAGGCTGTCCATAATCACAAACGGTTGCTGATTAAATGACATAGTTCCAAAACACCCTCTGCAACTCCTGCATCGTACAATGACTGGTTTAATGAGAACATAACAATTCTCCACCCAGCAGAGCAACATTGCTGTTTGCGCTTGCCCTCTGTCTCTCGAGTGAATCTCCAAATCGTCACCTTCTTAAAATAATCGCCTAAGTCATTTTTTTCCAGGTTTTTCAGGGAACACAAAAACTCCCTCAGAAAGGGGGAGGACATGAGTTAGGCGAAAACGTGAACTTGACCAAAAAATGACTTGGGCAAATTATTTTAAGAAGGTGACGAAATTCAAAATAGATCGCACGCTGTCACTCGTCCCGCCCCCTTTCTCAGGACTGTCTGTTTATTGGTTCACAGACTTCCCAGAGACAGTTGAAAGCAATATTACTATTGGCTGAGGGGCGCTTTGCCGTGAGGAGCGCTTTCGCCACGCTTTGTTGATTGCGACTTCATAAAAAAACCTCCATATCGCAAAATTACGCATCGGAGAGCGCCATTTCGGCGCTCCTTCTTCACATGGCGCTCTAGGAGACCGCCTAGCCGGCCTATGCTTAAAACCGGCCCTGATCGATGATATGTTGCAACTTTAATTTCCCTTCTCTTCTGATCATTGTTGATCTCGCCATCAGAACTGGTTGTTGGCCTAGCCAACGACTTGATGCTAGTGTTGACGTTCGGGAGACAGTTAGCCTTGTGTCTTTTGTGCTGTGTTCCAATACTCGTACTGCCCGCCCTTTCCGCACTGTGTTTGGGTACGCAGGGTGTTCCATTTCTAATCGCGACGGTAAAGTGTACTGTAAATTACCCGGATAACGCCCCCAAAACGGCCATTTTTCGAAGTGTGCAGTTACTGTACACTTTTCGCACTCAACGGCCGCCATGTTTGTGACGTAGTTGAGTGTCAGATCTGTCAAACGGTTGAATCTCCGTGATAACAGCATAGTTTTGATTCCAAAGACAATCGCCATGTGTGTTAGAGTCAGGGGTAACTTTAAAAAGTGTTAGCATAACAAACAGTGCCTTCCATGTTGAATTGCATATTGGCGGTTGGTAAACTCGGATGACACGCGACCAACCGTCATTTCCGTTAAATGTATCAGACAGAACGGGAATCGGAATGTACTCGCCTCGTGAATTGCGGAGGGTGGAAAGGGTACTTCACTGCACTCAAACAAGGTACACAGTACAGAGGGTGAATAATGGAACACAGCATTGGTCTCTGCGTGTCTTTAAGGTCCCATAGTTGTGCCCAGATCTCCCTTTTTGCAGTATTTGCACCTTGCCTTGGACGGATCTTGCATCTTCGGACTCCCACTCCTTCCCACAGTATAGGCTAATGCTTTTTATATTTCCCCTACTTGGACGACATTTTGTATATTCGAGTATAGCTGCTTTGTGCTGTTACAGGTCAACCTCAGGTCAACCTCCCCCGTGAGGCTGCCTGTGACCCTCTGAGTGCTGCGTCTCCCTATTTTGCATATGAACCGACTGCCTCAATGGAGGACCAGTCTGGAGGTTGACGGGGGAGGTTGACGGGGGAGGGTTGACGGGGGAGGTTGTCCTGAGGTTGACCTGAGTGACCTACTTTTGAAAAATTAAAAGTTAAATAGCATAAAAACGATTTGTGTACAAACGTTAATTTTTCCTGCACAAACGTGCACAAACGATGCACAAACGATTCCAACCATTTTCAAGTCATTTGGATGTTAATGGGGTGCTGAGTGACCTACTTTCAAAAAATTAAAAGTTAAATAACATAAAAACGGTTTGTGCTCAAACATTAATTTTGCCTGCACAAACGTGCACAAACGAAGCACAAACGATTCCAACCATTTTTGAGTCATTTGGAGGTTAATGGGGTGCTGAGTGACCTAAGGTCACCAACCTCTTAAAATGTAAATATCTTAAAGAGGGTTTGTGCACAAACGCTCATTTTGCCTGCACAATCGTGCACAAACGATGCACAATCGAACCAAAATGCTTTTAATCAGATTTTCAACATATGGGGTGCCAACTTCACACAGGTGGCACATTTGAATAGTCTGAAGAACGTGGCGGCCTCAACGCCATAGTGTTGCTTGCGCTGTTGTTCTCACGTTATTATTCCAAATTACTTGACTCACGCTGGCTGCTGCTGCTGATGGAGCTACCCAAATTGTATTTGCCGTGTATTTAACTGTCATCAGTGAGCAAAACAGAGGCTATGGCATTTGCGATATGGGGTACAGCTGTTTCAGAATGCATTTGCGTAGGCCTAACGATGAACTCGGAATGACTGCAGATTTAACTGCGCAGCGAATCACTTTCACTTTCCCTCTATGGCGTAAAAGGTTAGAAAAAAATGATGGTGGAACTCCAAGTATTGTAGTATACAGTAGGTTAAACACAATACAGCGCAATGGCCTCATGAAAGTCCCAGTGAAAGACCTTGCATGCACGTGGAAGGAACAGCAGTCTGCGTGTGCGCGCTCTCACACACCCACTTCCTAGAGCTCGAGAAGGGCTGGGGGAAACAGCCCAGACAGAGCACTTCGCGCATCTAGAACTACTAATAACTGCAGACCTGAAGATGATTTCAAGGCTCAAATTGGGTAACGAGTAACGACCGTTACGGCAGCGCAGTAACTGTAATTAAATTACTGAAATTTGAAGAGTAATGCGTTACGTTCCTACGTTAGTGCCAAAAGTAATTAAATTACGTAACTACGTTACTTAGTAACGCGTTACCCCCAACACTGATAACGGATTACTTTTGGATTACTTTTAGATTACTTTATTCCCAAATATATACAATGACTTTAGTGAATCGAGGAAAGCTTTCTTAAGCTTAGTCTGACATACACAGCAAGTCCTGACCACACTTCAATGTAGGCCTATTGAAAAAAAAGACTAGCTATATACAATCAACATTAGCATAGGGGGGGTTTTGAACAGGACTGGCCGCGCACGCTGACGCTGTCAGGCGTCAGACACACTGGCCGAGCGGAACGGGAGCGAGAGACAATTGAGTCTTTTTCTGCTTAGTTTCGTCCAGTGTGTTCTACTCTGCCTTTCACACTGACAGCGTTGGGGTGCATGGCCAGTCCTTTTCAATACCCCATCACAGCCAAAGCTAGCACGCTACTTTGCCATTCATTTGAATGAGACACCGCCGGTCGCCGGCGTGAAAAATACGCTCAAGTTCTATTTTCCAAATGCAGCGCGGTGCTGAGCCGGCTCCCGCACCGCTGATGCCTGACTACCGTCGGTTGATGTGTAAGGACAGATATGTTTCCATGCATTTTCACAGACACCGGTAAAAATCGCTTCCATCACGCTTCCTTCCGGGTGGCTCGTGGGGCTGGGAACGCAAAAACTTTAGACTGGGCTGTAATGGACTGATCAAAGCTTTTTTCCGATCCACCTCGCATTTCCCCGTCGATCACACATATGCTGTGCCTCAGAATTAATAACAACCAATGGTGTGCTTGTTGACGTCACTTGGCAAGCGATTTTTGAGTTGTGTGTGTGCAAAAATATGTAATTATTTGGACTACACAACAGACGTCGCATGTCCGACGTGCAGCCACTTAAGCCTCGGTGCAGCGGTAGGGTTGGCTGTGCCTCGGTTCACGTCAGATATGCGAGGCGCACGTGTAGTCTCTAACACAGTTTTGCACAAAAGCTAAAATAACGTTTCTTGCGTGTCGAAAATGAGTGGTCTTAAAACGCAAATCCAAACCTTTCAAATTCACTGTCATCATATGTGAAATCCGGAGCACATGCCAAACGGGATGAGGATTTTGCTTGACTCGCTCCATTAACTCTCATTCAAAATTTTGAGAGCTCCAGCCCCACGGATCGGAAGTAGAAGGGCGTGACTTAGGTGCCCCATTGCCGTGACCGTTGGTCTATGGTCTTGTGTAAATTTCCCCCTGACATAGAACATTCTTCTATGAAAATTCTCAGGTGATAAAAATGTGAAGTCAAGTTTAGACTTACAATTTTCTAACCACAATGCATCAACCTAGCATGTGCGCATGTGCATGTGTGCATGTGCGCTGCCTAGCAAAAGCAGCACTGCTTCATCATGAACGTGCCCATTGATTTTAGATGACTTACTTAGTATAGGCCTATGCTAACAGACAGGGGATGCTCTGTCTCGTTCGCATAATAATGGTGGCAATCCAAATATGAAAATGAACCCATTCACCCCAAGAATGTGATAACAACATGCGCTCAACACATAACTTCCCTATCAGACTATGTTAAACATGCCCAAATCCCAAACACAGCTTGAAGTCATTAACAGAAACAATAACACACTCCCACACAGTCCCAGGAAGTAAAAGGCACAGCCGAAATATCAAAAGTTGCAGGAATCCGGCCCTCACTGTGAGGGACATAGGAGTGGCTAAGGAGTCAAATTACAGGAAGGGGAGATTACACTGGCTCTAAATAAGGATAGGCCTTTGAATCGTTGAATCCCCAGATTGCCATAGAGCACATCTTAGTGACCATTCAGACAATCAAGAGGCAGACAACCATGTCAGAGAATATTTATGAAGATGAAGAGTCTTTCAACACCACAAGACCCACTAACAAGGCTGGAACCATTTGTATGAATGAAGTTCCTAAAGGATCACAGCAGAGGACTGAACATGAGAAAACCCCAGATAGCTCTGCAGGACATTACCGTAAGTATGCATTATGCTATTTTCAATCTGGGACTTTTGTTTACACTATACCCCATTTTGTTCAAATACTCTCTTGCACTGTTCTCAGGTTACTACAAACTGGCTGTGGTAGTGGTCTGTGCTCTCATCTTGGCTATTACCATCGCACTTTGCGTCACAATTCTGAGAGCAAAAGATTTACAGCTCAGTTACCAGAACCTTGCTGAAGAGAAAGACCAGCTGCAGCTCAAATACAACAACATGACAGTAAAGAAAGCACAGGTAAAGATACAGACAATGTTAACTTGAGGGAAAAAAAACTTGTCTCGCCCTCACAACCATGACAATCCAACCCTTTCTTACCCTGAACCCATAAGTTTATACTAACAGTAGGCACAATCGAGATACTGCAACGGCTACATGGGCATGTAGACAGCAATGCATTCTGGCCCAATGTTGCATGCTAGATAGATTTCCTGTCCAACTTACATTTCAGTTATGTTGCGTCGACGAGGTGACATGTCACATGGTGCCAAATCGCAGGATTAATGTGACTGCAGACGGACTGTGCAACCCCCGCAGTTGCTGATCCCCGTTGACGCATCTGCATACCGCCTCCAAGGTCATGCGCCCATGAACTAGTTGGCCAACAGTTCACTCACGTTTGTGTAGGCGAGTTGTCCCACACCCCTACACAAGTTTGCGCTGCACCCCAGCTTCTCCTCTCCACCTGTCCCCCCACACCTCACACGTGGTGTGTTAGTAGATCAAACTAGTGCTAGCTCATCGTCTCAGGCTTACCACCCACATCGGGACAACAAGTTCTCGCTTACGTGATATGTCGATCGACGGCATCAAAATCGATTGCGCTTAGTGTTTGCATATCTAATCAATTATGAGCCTTATTTCAAGGGTATTCATACTTGGCCTGCCAAGACACCATCTGGCCTTGGCCACCTAGCTGGTAAGCCTACACTCACACTATACCCTCACCCGTACAGACCCACAAGGGGACAAACACCACCCAACACAGCCTTTGAGCCTTCCTGCATATTATTGTTTGGTTACGCCAGCGGCAAGCATACTATACCGTTTACCTTCTTTTATTCTGTATTTCTATTCTATGACCCAAACCAGCAGCCACACCGTTTGAGATAGAGAGACCGCTTTGATGCCAAAATGTTCGGCTCGGCCCGTAGTTGGGGAATGTTCTTTGTTAAGGGGTACCTTGCGTGCCGTAGTGCCAACAATGGTCAAAGTTGTAAGTATCTTGCTGTAGCTTTTTAACCAATTTTCAAACACTTGTTATCCCTGGAAGTGTATCAGCCTAATTAGTCACACCCAGTGATTGGATACCCTTTATTAGTCACACCCAGTGATTGGATATTCTGTAGAGTTCACCAAAAAGTATCCAATCACTGGGCATGACTAATTAGGCTGATACACTTGGAAGGACACTGGCCTAGGCTTTGAGAAAGACCCACTATCTTCACTATAGCCAAAGGCTACATACCACTTTTCGTGAGAATCGGCCTCTGGGGGCGCCACAATTAACATAATTGTTTTAGGCCAATATCAGGCCCATTTACACTGTGGACCAATGATGGCCTAGGAATGTATTGGCCCAGGAATTTAACACCATTTGGTAGACTTCACCTCCCCTACCCCCAAAGGTTGCACACCAAATTTAAGCAAACGTGTAATATGATATAGAGCTACAATAACAAAACATGTTTTTGGCTTTTCTGTGATGGGGTGTTTGTGTTAGACAATGTGTGTGTGTGTGTGTGTGTGTGTGTGTGTGTGTGTGTGTGTGTGTGTGTGTGTGTGTGTGTGTGTGTGTGTGTGTGTGTGTGTGCTGTGTGCGTGCACGTGCGCGTGTCCTGAGCATGCATGAGGGGCAACACATGCATGAAGGGCAACGCATGCACGAGGGGCAACAAATGCATGGAGGGCAAGCATACTCCAGCATTTTCTGAGAGGAAATAGTCATTATTATTATTATTATTATTGTTATTATTATTATTAATAATATTATTATTAATATTATTAATATTACCATTATTTCATAGTGCTAGTTTGTAACTCATATCCCAGTTTCTGAAAGGGATATTCCCCTAAGATAAGATACATGTGTAAGATCTGAGATTGAAGGATGATGCAGAATGACACTGTAGCTGTTATCTCAAAGATTTGTCCTAGATGAACTCCCCCGCCGCAGGCTTCATGTTTTCTTAGGTGTGGCCCCCCATGGTGATTGTATTTGTGGCTACACAAAGACCAAATGCCATGCGGATAGCCAGCCATTGCTGGATGTTGTGGGTATGTAAGACAGTGTCAGAAACTCAATGAGCCTGTTTATATGCGCATCAATTAACCGTTCATGATCAGGTTTTTGGAGTTACCGGTTTATTCGAGCGCTTATGTAAACTGAATAAACTGTTTTCATAATCGGGTTGTTGCCGTTATCGGTTTATGAGAAATCCGATTTGCACAGGTAGGTTTTTGGCTAATATAAACAGATTTCTGAAGACATGTATCCAGCATAATCGGGTTATTATCAGGTTATCGACATTCTAGAAGGATAAGAAGCCAATCACAAGCCTTAAATTCTAGCTTCGTGTCACACACTTTAGTGGAACACGGGCAACCGACGGACTGTATATAAACACCAGTAAACCGGTTACTCCAATAACCTGTTTATTCCAATAACCCGATTATTGCGGCCATACATGTATAAACAGCCTCACTGAGTCTGTAATGGTTGGATATGACTGGCAGGGGGATGGGTGTAGCCTGTATGTATATAAGGTGGATGGAATCAGTTCAGTGATAAAACTGATGAGCAACACATGCATCCTGACTGTTGGTCCTCAATCATTGCACACGTAAGGAACAATGCAGTCATTCTTCACCTACATGATTCCCACACATTACACACTGTGCCTATGCTTGCTCTCTCTCTCTATCTCTCTTTCTCCCCATATCCCTCTCTCTTTTGCGCTCCTAAATATTTCAAGCTTATCTTGGCTAATATGTCTTTAATTTGACGTGTATTCATCTTGTATAACTTACAGTGTAGTCTCCTTTTAATTGTAATGGTTAACTTGAATTTAGTCATTTAGGCCTAATTGTCATTTACCATTCATTCATATCTCCTTGTGTGTCATGTCATTACATTTACATTACTTCTGTCTAGAATTAACTACCTCCGCCCCTCATTGGTTGGAGAAATGTGTAAGGCGGTTCTTTTCTATTCTTTTCCATTTTATTATTGTATTAATTTCTATTCTATTCTATTCTATTCTATTCTAACTCAGTTGGATGACAGAAATGCCATTCTAATCCATCATGAATCCCAGCTAGAGACCAACTTCAGTGCCGTGACAGCTGAGAGAGATCAACTACAGAAGCGTCTTGGTGGAAAAGGTGAGTTGATGTCTTTCACTGCACTGCATTTTCTATACAAATGTCTTATTGTTGTGCTATTGTGGCAGACTCATCTGAAGTCCTGCAGTGCCACTCAGTGGACAAGCTGACTCACTTCACTACAAACTGGTTGTGGTTTTGGTCTGTGTTCTCATTTTTTGGCTGTTACAAATGGGATTTTCATCACAGAACGCAAAAGAAAAGATTTACAGACCAGGTACGAGAACCTTGATGAAGAGACATATCAACTACAGCATCAGTACAACATCATCACAGCAGAGAAAGCCCAGGTAGATTCAGACAACATCAACTTGATTATAAAAAAAATCAGACTTTTTAGTAATAATGTGTGATTTTTTTGTGCGTTACATTTAATATGAATCACAGCAGAGAAAGTACAGCAACTTGACAAGACAACATGTTTTTTTAACATGTTTACATGTCACATTTTGTCACATTGTCACATGTCACATTGTCACATGTTTTAACATGTTTACATGTCACATTTTGTGAGGTGCTACTGGTGGAATGCAGATTTTTCTGTGAATACATCTCCAATGCATTTCAGTTCTGTTCTATTCTATTCTATTCTATTCTATTCAATGATCCATATTCCTCTCTGTTCTATTCTAATCTACAATTCCAGTTGGGGAACACGTTCAGTGCTGAGAGATATGAGCTACAGAGGCGTCTTGGTGAACTAGGTGAGATCAGAATTCATTAAAAGATTTATTGTGTTTGTGGGCCGTGGCCTGATGGTTAGGGAGGTTGTCTTAAGATCAGAGGGTTTCAGGTTCAAATCCACTCTTCCCTCTCCCTAAATCTCCATCCATGGCTGAAGTGCCCTTGAGCAAGGCACCTAACCTCACATTGCTCCAGGGACTGTAAACCATACCCTGCACAAAATAACGGTAAGTTACTTTGGATAAAAGCGTCAGCTAGTGGAATGTAATGTTTTTTCCACACATTTTCTATACAAATGTCATACTATTGTACTATTGTGGCAGAACCATCAGAAGTCCTGCAGTGCCACTCAGTGGACAAGCTGACTCACTGCATGGGGTTACATGGGAACAGCACGACACTAAGACCACATCACATGATGATCCAGTAGCTGTAGTGGAGTATCTCATAGAATATGAACAGCTATCAGGCATTTTGGAAGCATCAGCTCTGACAGTCCACTCTATTTTGTTGAAATATGGCCAACACTGATATGGGCCATTATAGATTAACAGCCAATAAAGGAACACCATGCACTGACAATTTGCGACGCCTATAAATCTATACACACCCTACCAGAATCAAATGTAACTCACTGGGATGGCTAATGACGATTCAGCTTGTTCCTGATTGGCTGACAAATCACCATGAAATGCATCCTGTCCTCCTATTTGTTTCACTGATTGGTTCTAGTACTAGCCTATTGCATGAAGTGGTATATTTGAAAAACATCCTCTCATTCTCTCAGCACATGGAGTCCGTGTTTGTCGTATGGAGTGCTGTGTAAATAAACATGACTTGTGTGGATAACCTTTTCTACCATTCTCATCCTCAGCATCACATGACATGAAAAACATTAAACAACATTAAGTGTGTTAGTATCTAAATATATCATCACCAGTGTCACATGTGTTCCCTGCAAAACAGCATTGCTATACAATGCAGGTTGAATTACTATAGAGTGCAGGTTGAATTATGAGCCCATTGGGAAACTCCAACTCCCATTGTCATTGTGACACAGCACTCCACAGCACACAAGTGAACACTGCACACTGCACACAACGAAATGCATTTTATGCCTCATCCGTGCAAGGGGGCAGCCCTCAGTGGCGCCCCATGGGGAGCAGTGCGGTGGGACGGTACCATGCTCAGGGTACCTCAGTCATGGAGGAGGATGGGGGAGTCGGGAGTCGAACCGGCAACCTCTGGGATGCAAGTCTGACGCCCTAACCGCTCACCCATGACTGCCTAATAGCCTAATGATGACTACCCAACTTAAACACTAAGTAGCTTTGTTTGGCTTTTTCATTTGTTTTGTTATGTCTAAGAGTTGCACAGTCACATTGTGGTTCAAATAAATAAGCTTAGATATTGAAATTGACCATTTCTACCTTGTCCACTAGGACAAGTGGATGTGATCCTGGATCCTGATACAGCCCAGCCCAGTCTCATCCTGTCTGCTGATGGGAAACAAGTGACGCATGGATACGTGCGACAGAATCTCCCAGACACTCCAAAGAGGTTTAATCCGGTTGTCATTGTGTTGGGAAGAGAGGGCTTCTCCTCTGGCAAATTCTACTATGAGGTTCAGGTTAAGGGGAAGACTGGGTGGACTATAGGAGTGGCCAGAGAGTCTGTTAACAGGAAGGGACACATAATATATGAACCTGAAAATGGATACTGGGGCATATGGCTGAGGGGGCCCCAAAGTGTGGGGGTGTCTGTGGACTATGACGCAGGTCTGGTCTCCTTTTATGATGCAGATTGCGGGGATCATATCTACTCATTTACCAATGTCTCCTTTACTGAGAAAATCTATCCATTCTTCAGCCCATACCTTAATGTGGGAGGTGAAAATGCAGAACCTCTTGTAATCTCCCCAGTCCATGTCTGCCCTAATAAGTAAAAGGCACAGCAAGTGTTACATGCACTAATAATCATGAAAGTGATTTCTTGCATTTGATTTAGTGATAATGGATCAGACTTGTTCCAGTCCAGTAACAATATATTGTACAGAATGCATAATGTCAAGTAACTACAAGGGAAGTTTGTCTACTCATTCACTACTTAGTTAGTGTGACCTACTAAGAATTTTCCTTTTTTCAACCCCAATCTTAATGGTAGAAGTAACAATCCAGTTCCTCCTTTTTATCTCCCCAGTCCATGTCTTCCATCAAGAAAACGGCACATTGTGTGTCACAGGCATCATTTCCCCCCAACAGAAATCCCTTCAAGCATGGTTTTCCTCACAGTGCAGATGTGTAGCTGTATCTTCATTCCTGTTCATTACCAGCAATGTACTACAACATTTAAATGAATAAATAAATAAATAAATAAATGTATTGGCAACATTTTGGGGGAAAATGCATCGTACTTGATATCTATCAAATATGAACAACTGCAGCTCTCATCACAAGGCTGGCTTGACCTTTCTGACCTGTCTGCAATGCCACTGCATAGTTACACTTCACTTGTCTCTGATTATGATCTGTAATTTGCTGAAGTAATTAATGGTAGCCTATGTGAAAGGATTCATGTTTTGAAAGACACTTTATCCACTTCTGCCACTGAATAGCTAAAAATGTTGTTCTTTGGTAGGCTATTTCAGGAACAATCCTGGAAGGCCAATATTATTGAAGCCTGAACCCATACATTTTAATATTATTTTAAAATATAAAATATATGACCCCAGTGTCTTAGTTTCTTATTGTGCTTAAAATATATGACTACTGTAAAAATGCACAGCATACACAATAACAATGACCCCCTGCACTCCATCTCCACCAATCAGAAGAGCCTGATCAGCTGTTATAGACTCCAGTCTGTCTCCAGTAGTAGGATAGACAAGCTATGGAGGTATTTTGTCCCCAGCGCCATCCAGCTGTTCAATGACACACAAAAGGTAACACTGAGGGACACATTGAAGATTTTCACAGGACTGGACTGCATTCAGTATGATGTAGCGGTAAGCATTTCTGTTTTCTGCCACTGGGTGTCAGACTAATAGTCAGGTTGTACCCTCCTAGTGACGCAACACCATCAGCGTTGATACTAGTCAGGTTAAGAGCAATGCAAGTACTTTCTGACTGAGCTTCCGAAAAAAATTGGGAACTCCTCCCACTTTGTTGGGAAATAACCTTTAGCAAACCAAGGGAGGCTTGTCAACCATGCCGTTTGGGAAATGTTAATTGTTATGCTCTAGGTCAGACCAATCTCGAAGAGATTTGAAATTCGATGATAATCGGGCTATCAGACTAACACATCAACATCTCCCACCAAAGCCAGTGGTCCACAGGACCACGAAGCCTCATAACCGTACAGTAGAGGTAAAACTGTAGACAAGAGGAGACCCCACCCCCCTTTTCACTGCAATCCTGGCACCCAGTAGTTGTATGTAGATGTGAGCAATGTAAATGAATGGAGAGGGGGGCTCCAGGGGGGCTCGAATGGCTTGTGAAAATTCCCTTGTATGTGGAAGAAAGTTGGAATTAAAATGGTCTCTTCTGAACTCCTCAGAGGGTGGACTCGTCAATCAGGTCCAGTCATATCAAACAGAACAGAACAAAAGTTGTCCAAACAGATCTAAACAATGTCGTTGATTTATATGCTCAACATGCGCAACAGTCAGTACACTTAAATATATCAATACAATCACTACATATGTCTTGATGAAAAGTCTCTGCAAACAGCCACCTTAAAAGGCAGACAACACACAACACGAAGTTGCAACCCGGAAACCTGCTCTGAGATGCCACTAGTAGCACACCCCCAATAAGCTCCACCGAGGGCCTGACTCTTCTCTCTTTTTTATCATCTCAGGCCCATCTATCATGTTCCATTTCCTCAGCCAATATCAGTGTCCATGATGTCATGAAACTTTAATTTATTTATTTATTTATATCTTCTTCCTCTTACTTATTTTGAATTCCTTTTAAGGCAATATCCGCTTGTTTTCTTTCTCTCGAGCACACGGCATACCATCAGAGACATGTGTAATTACAATGGCTTTCAACTTTCCTTGAGCCAAGGCACACCTTTTCGAAGACAAAGATGCCAAGGCACATCATGTTAACAAAAGTTTAAAAAAGAAAATACCCTTATGGTTATGATTTGGCTCAATTGTATGTCATACATTATATGTCATCCTTATCAAATACATAATCCTTATTAAATAAAATGAAATAAAAGTATATTTGACCTCTTCTTCAACTGTGATGCCGCAGATTCTGTGCGAGTCATCACGGCTCCCTATGCGGGCGCCATTGAACATTGGAAACGCCATTCCCTCTTTAAAACTTTCATGTTCCTTGCCAATATTAATCATGGACTTCATTATCTGCTACGTGAAAGTTCTACAACATGTTTGCAATGTGTTTCATGCCTTGTGGTCTAACAATTGGGTGCACACATTATATAGAGTGCTTCATTCATATTCAAACATTTCACGCACGCATCCACACAGTCACAACGACACAACAGAACATAAACAAACGGCGAAATCACTGCATGTGTCCTTTTGTGTAAATATGCCTATGGCAACAATGTTTCACCTTTTGTAATGCAACCGCTGGGTTTTAAGATGTCTAAGTGCATCTACAAATGTTTGCTTAGCGTTTAAAAGAACCTACCAGCACTTCCTTATTACCGCATCTGCCTAAAAGATGCGCGTCAGTGTTTGCCAATGCTGTATTCCCGAGTAGAGTTGCGAATGCACATGGTTGCACCCTCGCGGTGATATTTCGGTGTTTAGAACACCAAATGACTGTGTTTATGTCGGATTATGTGTATGTTTATTTAGAAGGCCTAATATGATTCATGTAGCAATGGTACCATTTTAACTTGTGATGTTTAATGTTAATGTCATTCTGACTTTTAGCACCCCTGTAGTTTCTTGCTGTAATGGTATAGTCCACCTGCGTGGTGCGTCAGGTAGCCCTGATAATGGGGGATTTTCTCAGTAGTCGGGAGAGCTCCTTGGTGAACGGACGTGCGTCCTTATGCTCCATTACTCAGATGTGTGAGTAACGTTGGGAACTTTGTTGAACTGAACTATATTGTGAGCCTTTGGCTATTTTTGTTTACTTTTCATTTTTGTTATGTTGGCTTATCATAGCCCATTTATTTTTCCTGTAAATATTGTAAATAGACCAGATGTATATATTTTTCTACATTTAAGTTTAGTTTAGTTTTTTTGTTTATTATTTTCCACTGGCTCACTGGATTTTCACTATAATGCACTTGGTGATCTCTGCCTCCTGCTGGTTCACTGTGCCACTACTCCAAGACCCCTCGACAAACTACTTTTCAACATCATCCTTCTCGCCCACTGGGCCTTAGAGTCTAAAAACAAACCGTCCCTGCATTGTGTTTTTTCTCACCCTTAAGTCTCACCCTTAAGTTCCGCGACGCTTAACCGCCCTGGTGTGTAAGAAGAGCGGTAAAGCGTCGCGGAACGGCTGCGTTTTTTGCCGGCGCCTGTGAAAATACATTGAAACATATCTGTCCTTACACACCAACCGGCGGTAATCGAGCGTCAGCGCCGCGCCGCGCTGCATTTGGAAAATAGAACTCGAGCGTATTTTTCACGCCGGCGACCGGCGGTGTCTCATTCAAATGAATGGCAAAGTAGCATGCTAGCTTTGGCTGTGGGGAGGGTTTTGAATAGGACTGGCCGCGCATGCCGACGCTGTCAGTGTGAAAGGCAGAGAAAAACACGCCGACCAAAACTAAGCAGAAAGACCGCGTTCGTCCCGGGACCGTTCCGTTCCGCCTTGGTATGTTTTGGCACCTGTTAGTAGCTGGAGGCAACACAGTATCTTCACTGGCGCTTCACACATATCGGACACATCAAAATGTCCGTCCTCCTCTTGTTAGCCATTGTTGATAATCTTTAGAAAGCGATGCGTTGATGAAGTTACTTTTCACGGAAAGCCGTAACATTGTTATTAGAAGTTTAGAACTCAGCTCTCTCCTTTTTTTAAAACGTTTTGTCAGGTGGTGCCTTGCGACGCACAATAGCCTACTTTCACTTTCGCCAGTGTTATGGGGCTCTCTGTTGACCACTTCATGCAAGGTGAGTCAGTCAGAATTACAAAAGTTCGAGGTAGCAAGATAACGGAAAGGGGAGTCAAATACAGATGGACTACAATGTGTAATCAACCTAGGCCTACTGTGGAAACCATGCCATTTCTTTGCAAATGTATCAGAAAAAAAATCAGAGTACAAATGATGAGGATAGTGCTAAATAGGGGTTGTTACTACTAATAGCCTACGCTGCCATCAGGGCAGTCAAAATTATAAATCTGCCTGGCAGCGTTTAGAAGTTGTGACTCGAGGGAATGAAACATGCTTCAGCCTTGGAATAGCGAACAGCAGGCAAATCTCGGCTGAAAATTATATTACGGCGAGTCACCATTACATAGTCGAGGTTCACCCATATGCAGGGGAGGTTTATCCATATTTTGGTGATGCTGTAGACCTAATTGTGATGTGAGAATGCGGGCTCTCCAACTTCTCACTTAGCCTACTGATTTTAATGATTGGGAACTGCGTGAAGTTTATTGTTATTGTTATTGGAACATACTGGCTCGGAATGAGGAGTGATGTTGGTGCCCGTGCGGTTTCTACTGTCCATTTACATGCGTGACTGGGAGCGCTCACCTTGTTGGGAGATTCCCATCATCGGCATGACTTCGGGCAGGGGATGTTTTAATTGTTATTTTTATGTTGCTTGAGAAGGAGATGCCAGATTTTAAAAGGTCACGATGAATATTTATCTGTTGAGCTACCGATTGGAACTGTCATTTGTGGTGCAAGGAGCGCACATGAGAGAGAAAACTCTTCTGACTATTTTTAAGTCACTCAATGGCCTAGCCCTAAATAAATATATTGCAGATATACAGTAATACCATCCAATTAGGAGTCTTAGTTCTTGAGTGTCTTGTTGCATTTAGCCATTATGCTGCCAAATGATGGGACAAGCTTCCTGTTCAAATTACTGTAACCTACCTGTAGAGCTGCCCTAACAGTAGGCTATCAAGTTTTGACAAAAAAAGCTTAATTTTCATCTGGCTTTGTATGTACTCTGTATAATACTTCCTATAGGCCTACTTTATTATAATATTTCCCTCTCTCTTTTTCTTTCCTCTCAATCACATAAGAACTATGACAACCATTAGGGTGCATATATGACACACAGTAGACTACCAATCACAAGGATTACCTATGTAGGTAATGTAAGTTAGATTTCGTGGGGGAAAATGTAAGGTCATGACTTGTGGGTAGTCCTTCATGGAGTGAACTGTTATTTAAAATCGAAAGCCTTTTGAAAACAAAATCTCAAATCTTAAATAGAAATGGAACGCTTGCTCTGTCAGGTACCTCTGTCAGGTACCAATGTCAGCACCAGGGGCCAGGCCCCCCTAAAGATCAAAAGCTAAAACCGCCCCTGCATCAAGGCAATAGTTCTTTCAGCTTTTTTGCTGTTCAGTCCTTGAAGGGAGTTAAAATAAAATTTCAGTTCTTTCTTGAAACAAACAAAGGATGGGTTTCTTCCTCCCCATTTGCATTTATGAATATGGTATTTTCCCATGACTATTAACAAGTTCAATAGAACTCAGCTCTCACCACGCCTCGCATACATCTAGCTTGTGCGTAATGAGGAGTAAGGTTGCCAGATGTGACTGATTTCCAGCACCAAAAATGCATGAGAACCGCGTGGAGCCACTACAACCTGCCTTATTTGAAAAACACTCAATTTGGCAACAAAGGGTTATGCATGCGCAAACTGCAAGACAATATTTCCACCAGAACTCATGGCTATTTACATTTTATTACGGCGTGGCATCAAGTTCATAAAGATAATTGATGAAACACTAGATAGATAGATTTCCATGACATTTCCAAAACTTTTGACCAAAAAAACGTTTTCCACAACTTTTCCAGGCCTGGAAATTTGAATTTTTAAATTCCATAACTTTTCCAGGTTTCCATGACCGTACGAACCCTGTGATGAAACACTAGATATATTTCCATTAAATAAGAACAACATTCAATTTGTTCACTTGCTTTAATGTCGAGCAGCAGTGAAATGACAATAACTAAACAGGTCATGAACATTCCTGGACGCATCAGGTATATCGTGAGTGAGTTGACCATAACTTCCTGTTTGCGTGTCACAGTATTTAGGGTCGTAGTAGTGCAATATTCTCTATCTCCCCCCGAGCCTTTGACACCTATAAAAAAGGCTAAGTAACAAGAATTCAATAAAAGTGCAATAACAGCAGCAAACATCAAGTGAAACATAAAAATGAGGTATGAGAACATCAATACATTAGATTAACACATTAAAAGGTCAATCCATAATGAAGTCCTTGTGCCAGGCAGGTACGCCAGGCGTCCTGGCAGACCGGCGTAGGCCCGATGCTGGTGACGTGTTGGGCTGCGACTGCAGGGGCCGAAGGACCGCAGGGGTCGCTGGGGTCAGCGGCGACGCACAGGGGCCATCACAGGCGTAAGGCGCAGGCGCATGGGGTGAAGGCAGTCCAAGCTGCCGGGAAGGGGTCCCAGTAGGCGGTGGAGGAGACAAGGCAGCCCCTGATGGCAAGGAGGGACCAGGCGTCGTCGCAGGGCTACCCAGGGGGGCGGGCAGCAACGGCACGGCGACGGGAGCTGGAGTGGCAGTACGGGGTGCCAGATCATCGTGGATAGACCGGGGGAGGATCCGGTCATTGTGGACGGGGAGGAACCGCCGCAGGAACCTCCGGTTACGAAGAGAGACTCTGCCTGACCCATCAGTCTTGACTACGTACTGATCATGTTGGCGTACCTCAACAACGCGGCCCGTCCTGTCCCACTTGTTGGGGTGAAGACCTGTCTGGTTCTGCATACGGACGAAGTCCCCCACTTTCAGCGGTGGAAGGCGTTTGGTGTGCTCGGCCCAATTTTCAGCCGTGCGGATGTGGCGTTTGCGGAGGGCCTCCTCTCTCGCCGTCAGAGTCTCACGCCATGTGGCATGGGGCCTGTACTTGCCGGGGGGGATAGGGATGAAGTCCCGTATAGGCCGTCCAAAGAGACACATTGCAGGAGAGATCTTCGTGTCAGGGTCGGGCGTGTTGCGATAGTGTAGAATCGCCCTTTGCACAGAGTCAGTGTCTAGTTCCCCCTTCGGGCCCGTGTTGTCCGTAATGAGACGCTTCATAGTCTTAACGCCGATCTCAGCACGGCAGTTGCTGTGGGGGAAGGCCACGGAAGAGAGGCGGTGGTGCACGCCCCATCTGTGCAGGAAAGACCTGGTGTCCGCTGATGTGAACTCAGGCCCCCCATCAGATGCCAGTTCCTCAGGTGTCCCGTAGGTGGCGAAGGCCCGGCGCAAGTGGCATATGAGGTCCGTGGCGCCACCCGTAGACTTGGTGATGATCGGCCAGTTGGAGTAACGGTCCACTATCACGAGGTAGTGAACCCCTCTGTGCATGAAAAAGTCAGCGCATACAGCCTGGAATGGGTAAACAGGCATGACAGGGGGGATCGGGGGCGCTGCAGGCTGAGAGGGTGCCATACGGTCACAATGTTCACAGTCGCGCCGAGTGGCCAGTATGTCGGCTGACATGCCTGGCCAAAACACAGACGACTCCGCGCGGGCTGTCATCATGGAGACGCCCTGGTGGGCGGCGTGTAGGGCACGCAGCACTTCGCCGCGGAGGGAGGGTGGTATGATCACCCTGTCTCCGTACAGAACCACCCCGTCAGCCGACGTGATGTCCTCGCGGTACTAGTAGAAGTCACGGATCGTTGCTGGCATCACCGTCCTGGACTCTGGGAAGCCGTCCACCGCCATCTCCTCCAGCGCGCGCATGTCGTCATCACTGCTGGTGGCCTCTCTGACGCGGTCCCACGTCACAGACTGTAGTGACTCGAGCCCCGCTGCGCACCAGGTCAGGTTGCCACCCTCGTCGTCATTGACGTCACCCTCGTCGTCGTCCACAGGCTCCGATCGCCGTATGAGAGACAGGATGTCAGTGTGTGAGCTGGGTGAGAGGTGGCTCACCATGGCGACGCTGTCGTCCGGGAGGATCATGGGCGATGGGTGTCGAGTTCCGACTGGTCTGCGTGACATGGCGTCAGAGGCCCTGTTCTTCATGCCAGGTACGTGAATCATGCGAATGCGGTAGCGCAGGGTCTTCTCCTTGAGGTTCCTGAGGCGGGGGTTGGGTATGTCGTCCAGCGCCCTGTCTCCAAGGAGTTTAAGCAGGGGCTTGTGGTCCACGGCTACGATGAGGTCCCTGCAGCCCAGCACGAAGTAGCGCGCCTTGTCCAGGGCGTCGGCGACCGCAAGTGCCTCGCCCTCTACGGGTGCGTATCTGGACTCAGCCGCGTGGGTGAACCTGCTGCCGACTAGGGTCACCTTCCAGCCATCGGTGCAGCAGAAGGGTTTGACTGGCAGGCACGGACAGTGCTTTTGAAACAGCCAGAAGCCGACCCCGTCCTTCGACCAGTCCGTGGCGAGGTATGTGGGCTTGGATTTGTCGAAGATGCGGACGCCTTGCTCGATCCACCAGACGATCGTCATCTTGGATTCACGGAAGACCTCCTCCAGCTCCGGGGACCACTCGAAGCGCACGCCGTTCTGTAGGAGCTTCCGGAACGGCTGCATGCGCTCGGCCATACTGAAGGCATAGGCCACCTGGTTGACTAGCCCGAACCAGGACCTGACATCGGTGACGTTTCGTGGCCGGGGAAAGTCTCTAATTGCCTCCAGGTAACGACTGCATGGCCGCACATCAGTCATGGTAATAGTGAAGCCAGCGAAGTCCACTGTGGGTGAGGCGAAGGTGAATTTCTCAGGGTTGAGGACGATGCCGTTTCTGCCGCAGACGTCGAGCCATTGTATGGCCTGGAAGTAGGCTTTTTCGATAGAGTCAGCCCATAGCAGAGTGTCGTCCACGCACTTGGTCTTGTTGCCAATGTCCACGACCACTTCGTCATAGCGCCGTGAGTAGCCGTCCCCCGACGCTATGTACCCCTGCGGCGCGGAGAGGTACCGGTACCTCCCCCATGGGGTGATGAACGTCGTCTTGTGCCGGTCGTCCTCGTGCAGCGGGACGCTGTGGTAGCCATTCCAGGCGTCGAACACAGTCTTGTACATCCCGCTGGGCACTTGTCTCGCCTGGTGGAAGGGAGACTGTGTGTGGTGGGTCTCACGAACAGCGTGCTTGTTCAGGGCCTGGAAGTCAACTGTGCGCCGAGGCTTGCCGTTCTTTTTCGCACAGATCACCATGCGGTGGCACCATGTCACAGGGGTACCAACAGGCACCTCTTCCAGCACCCCGAGGCGAACATCTTGGTCGAGGCCGGCTTTCACCTCACTCTGCCAGTGTAAGGCCACCGGGATAGGGGTGTGGTGGGCCACTGGTGTCGCGTCGTCGTCGAGCATGAGGCGAAGCGGTGGACCGGACATTCGTGGTAGGGGTTGGTGAGGGCATGTGTTGAAAGTGCTCTGAGCGTATAGAGCCAGGAGATGTCTCTGCAAGGCTTCCCTGTTCGCCTCCGTGGCCGGCATGGGGAGCGTGGTCGGCTTAGCCGGGGGTTCCGCACGCCGTGGGCAGTCACACGGCTCTGAGGTCGCCAGGTTGACCTCCCCGAGTGTTGGAAATTTTTCTGAGATCATGCCCAGGTCCACGCAGGCCGCGCGAGAGAGGAAGATGCGGTCTGAGGAGTCGGTGACGTATGCGATCTGGCGCGTCTCCAGCCTCCGGGCATCGCTGCTGCTGCCGGTGAACCTGACGATGGCGGCCCCAAGGATGCGTATGCCCTCGTTGTTTGCGGCTCTCATGGTCATGGACACAGGGATGAGGTCGTCTGTGCTCAGGCCCAACTGCTGGGCGACTGTGGGTGCATCCCAATATGTGTCCTTGCCTCCTCCACTTGTGCTTGTCTCCTCGTCCCGCCTCCTGGCCCCTCCTCCGTGGAGAAAACGATAAAGTTTCCCAGCTGTCAGCCTCACCACAACAACTTTTGAGGGACCGTTTTTCATTCACCATCCCAATTGCAAATGAGAAAAAGACTTTACAATTGAGCTTTTGCAAGATATTGAAATATAATGCTGTTGTCAGTGATGTCATCATGACGAGAAGCAAGTGGAGGAGGCAAGTGGAGGAGGCAAGGTCACATATTGGGATGCACCCCTTGACTCCAATCAGACAGCTCTGGCAACCCGTGTCAGCCATAGCGGGTAGGCTCACAGCACGGGTGCGTCTCCGAAGATCGAGGCCCAGTGCCTTGTAGTCTTCACGCTCGATGGTGAGGGTGAGGCGGACATATGGCTGAGGGCTAGACGGGCGTCTCGTCCACTTGTCGCACATGTCGTCGTACAGATGGTGGGCCAAGGGCAGTGTGCATACCTTGTTGTTGGCGCTGTCTGTGGTGAGTGTGCAAAGTTCGACGTGTGCTGCAGCCTGCTGTTCGTTGCACACTCCACCAGTCTCATCCGGCGGGGGTGTAGGTGAGCGGCCCCCCAGGCAGACTTTATCGAGGTGGTTTCGGCGGCTGCATTTCCGGCATGTTTTGCCATATGCGGGACATTCGGCACGGCGGGCACGCCACTGCGGCGTCTTGCCGTGGCCCGTTTCACCACAGTAGATGCAGGCCCCCTCAGGCTTCACCTTCGATTTTTCTGCCTTAGGGCTCCCTTTAGCGCGGGCGTCCTGCCGTTTCTCCCGACGGTACGAGCTGCTGATCGAGTCTGTGCTTTGGGGGTTGAGCAGGCGTGAGGCTGATCGCTTCCCTGACTCCTTTGCCTCAATGTATTCTATCATGTCCTTTAATGGCATATTTTGATTTTTTTCACCAAGTAAGTCCATTTGTATCTCTTGGTCTGCTATGCCACGGGCAATTACATCCCGTAATATTTCCTCTGTAAAGTCATTTATTTGACCACAGTCCTCTTTAATGCATTTCATTTCATACTTGCATGTGTCTGCTTGGCCCTTCAGACGAGCATGGAACGACCGGATGGGTTCTTCATGTCCCTGTCGCATGTTGGATAGGGCCACTCGCGCTACCATTGTGTTTTCTGCGCGGACTGCAAGTGCCTTCATAGCTGAGAGAACATCTTTTTCATCGCTGTCCACAAGGCTTCTGCCTGCTGCGCGGGTGAGGTCTTTTCTCAGGTCTTCCTCGCAGCACTCCAGTAGCTGAGTGACAACATCGGACCCGACCAATTTAGTGCCCCTCTTGTATTCGCCCCAGCGGGTTAGGAAGTATGACCATGTTTCGGCCGTTCCCGCCAATGCGATGGATGGCCGCCTGAGTTTCTCTGCCTTCGGGTTAGTGTGTGGCTCTCGGTGGGCTGCAGTGTGTGTGGTCGCGTGGATGTTCAGCATCGCTGCGATTACTGCTGCCTCTGCGTGTGTGGCCACATAGTCACAGCTCTCGATAGGGCAACGGGCACTCATCCTTGGTCTAGCGGGTTTAAACTTTATCCTCTTTGCTTTCGAGGCATTCATACAGTTGTGTAGCGGTGGGCTACTCTTTGATGCATTCGTCCACTCACGTCTGTTTACTTTTCTTTCCGTCGTTGACGAACTCCGATTGATATGTCCACTTGTTTAGTTATAAATAAGAACAACATTCCATTTGTTCACTTGCTTTAATGTCGAGCTAAAGTCGGGAGTTAAAATAAAATTTCAGCTCTTTCTTGAAACAAACAAAGGATGGGTTTCTTCCTCCCCATTTGCATTTATGAATATGGTATTTTCCCATGACTATCAACAAGTTCAATAGAACTCAGCTCTCACCACGCCTCGCATACATCTAGCTTGTGCGTAATGAGGAGTAAGGTTGCCAGATGTGACTGATTTCCAGCACCAAAAATGCATGAGAACCGCGTGGAGCCACTACAACCTGCCTTATTTGAAAAACACTCAATTTGGCAACAAAGGGTTATGCATGCGCAAACTGCAAGACAATATTTTCACCAGAACTCATGGCTATTTACATTTTATTACGGCGTGGCATCAAGTTCATAAAGATAATTGATGAAACACTAGATAGATTTCCATGACATTTCCAAAACTTTTGACCAAAAAAACGTTTTCCACAACTTTTCCAGGCCTGGAAATTTGAATTTTTAAATTCCATAACTTTTCCAGGTTTCCATGACCGTACGAACCCTGTGATGAAACACTAGATATATTTCCATTAAATAAGAACAACATTCCATTTGTTCACTTGCTTTAATGTCGAGCAGCAGTGAAATGACAATAACTAAACAGGTCATGAACATTCCTGGACGCATCAGGTATATCGTGAGTGAGTTGACCATAACTTCCTGTTTGCGTGTCACAGTATTTAGGGTCGTAGTAGTGCAATATTCTCTATCCATGACTTTTCCAAAACTCTTGACCAAAAATACGTTTTCCATAACTTTTCCAGGCCTGGAAATTTGAATTTTTAAATTCCATAACTTTTCCAGGTTTTCCATGACCGGTTTTCATCTCTGATTGCTCTTTTTAGCTTTTGCAAATGGGTGAGCTTATAGCAGACATGTGTTGAGCTGAGCTGTGCAGTCACAGACATCATATATGAATACTAGATGCGTCGTCCGCGTTCCCGTCATGCAAGTCGAACGTCCGTGCATGGCAGCCATGTTAGCGCAGCCTGCTGGCTCAACCAGTTGCAGTGAGTTTTTGGTGTTGTATACCGTACTCTTCAGATGGCCATAATTCCCTCAAATTGATTTCGATTTTTTAAAGGGTTGGTTTTTTATACAGTATAACAAATTCCAAACGAAAGTATATATTGATACTGCATAGTGATGCATATTCACATTATTATGATATTATATTACATTATATTATAATGTTCATAGGTCTAAAATCGTGTATAATATAATTCAGTAGGCTTATTCAGGTAATTAAATAGATCCCATAAACAAATGCACAAAGTAATCTTTTATATTTTCAGTAAAATAACAAATAAACGTTCACTTGTAGTCTACATTCTACTTTGGTTTCGACAGCTCCACCTTGTGTTCAAAATGAGTCGTGACGCTAAAGCCATCCAGATAGAATTAACTTGTTGCGCTGTAGGCTACATCTCTCTTCCAGTACGTCATCTCTGTCGTCTATAATTTGATGCAATGAATATATCCATGCCGTCAACATAATTCACAGCAATGTTTAAAATGTGTATTAGCTGTAGGTCTATCTAATTTTTTGTACAAATAGGTTAAGTGGGAAGCATAGGCCTATTACTCTCCTGGGCGTTTTACCCCAGTCTACACTTAAGTTTTAAGGAGCCCTACCATTTATAAACACCTGTCAATATTTCAGCGAAGCAACAGTATACATTTTAAGTATCCCAACGTTTCAACTCTTCAGTTTACTTCAGGTGTAACGGAGGGTCTGTGGAGAGTTTAGGCTGCGCTAATATGGCCGACCAGGGGTGGATTTCTCGAATCCGACCAAAATTAGCCTTCGGACCAAGTAAGTACGAACGAAGTCCGACACAACAGCTAACCAACAACGATGATTTCTCGAAAGCCTCAAACCAACAAAGTCCGATGTAGGTACGAAGTAAGTCCGATGAAATTCCAACCAAGTAAGTTCAGACGCACGATGAAGTTGTCGGAAATGCTCGGAGTGTCTCGCCTCAGCTCGGGTGCATTTGTCGCAAAGCAGTGACGCTGTACCACACAGTGCCTGTCAAATTCAGGCTATACATCTATCAAAGTCCACAAATCTTTGTCAACACAATCATGTCCCTGACTTCACCCCTCTTCAACTGCAATTACCAAATGCGACATTACAATCCACCATGTATTATTTGTAGGTTTTGCATATAATGTTTAATATTGTATGCTATAGCCTACCACTAATATGGAAGCACGGTTGGTGGGTGAGTGGTTAGAATGTTAGAATTTCATACACGTTTGCCGTTTCCTTATCGGAGGCGTGAGTTCAATCCCCGGTGAATATAATAACCACCCATCACATCTTTTTTCCAGAACGGCAAGCGAAGTCATTCTCACGCTCATGGGCAACGCAACACTTTCAACAGGTCATGGCCAGGCAGATTGCAGTTCAATGCTGCTTGAAATGATAACTGAAATTACGCTTGAGAATTAATAAAACATATCAGAATGTTTCTTTAATTTTCCAGTCTGCACGCGTCTTTACGCGCAACGTAAGCGGGTGGAACTGCCATTATTGCCGTTGTACATAAAGACCCGCAGGAAGGGACCTATGGAAGGGGCCGTTAATGTCTGTAAACATGGCACATTCAAAGTCCTTCAACGTCGGAAAAGACCTGTTAACACAATCATATCCCCAAAATCCACCCCATTAAATGCCATAACCAAATGTCGGTCTACACATCACCATCGATGAAGAGCAATGGGCGGTGAATGGTAAGCGCGAAGGCATTTTCAGTGTGACAAGATTTCGATTCCCTCAGTAAGATAGGCCTACATTAAACGCAGGTGCCTATTCCTCTGCGCAACTGTTTATCCAACCTCTGTGTGTGTGCGTAAAGTGGCCGATCCACACGTGCTGTTGGGCGCGCTTGTGGAGCTCTGGCATCCGAGAGTCTTTGCCTCGTAGCCACGCACGCAGTCACATTAAGGCCAAGTCAAATTGCTTTTCACCTGCATTTTACAAAAACACAAAACGATGGCCCAATTCACACAGATAGAGAAAGAATGACACGATGCGCTGTGTTGTTTTCTGATCCCCCTGACTGCACTGCACTTCGTGCGCCATGGGCCATGGCGCTATTTGGAGTGTGCTCACTGCTGAAACAACATTTGCCGGCTACTTGTGACAGACTTGTATTACAATAGTAGAATTGAAATGAAAAGAAGAATATGAATACTATAAGACCTAGTAACGCGAAGAAGTGTCCTATTCTTGTCATCACGCTCGCCTTTCCGAGTGCCTTCCCATTACGCACTATTTCAACATACTAGGGCAGTTGCATAATGTCCATTTTTTTAACTTGTTGTAGCCTTCGATGTAGTTTGGAGTTCTTGTGGACTAAGGCATAGCCTACAATGCAAGGAATAGGCCTACAAGAAGGATCTCTGCACACTGGTGCCTTTTAAAAATAGTGAACAGCGCATTTCGCAATGGCAACTTATAGGCTACATGTATTTCCATGTAGCCTATGCTTGTTAGAGTTTAATAAAAATGTGCTATTGGCTTTGTTATGTGTGGAGATATGTGAGCAATTAAATATTCTACATTCATGCGAGATGCTGCTTTTGGTGTGGGTTCAAATCCCGATGGTAATCAAACGGTTCTTTTTTTGGGGGCAGCTTTGATTGACCGGAGCTCGTGAAGCAGTGAAACATATAATTTCCTACTATATTTGGACAATATTTTTGTCCCCTGTTTGAATATTGTGTTGGTGGGTTTTTTTTCAGCCCTGTTCGTAACATGACTAGACATTTGGTGTAGTGTGGGTCGGAGGCTTGTGCACCTGGTGGCAGTAATCGATCGATGTTGCTTGAACTCTGCCTGAACCCGCCCCAAACCACGAGCAAGAGTGACGTGCTTCCCAAAACAAAGGTGAACTAGCTAACCGTGCTATTCGTTCCAATTCCGACAGTAGTACTAACGAACAGCCCCTACTTCGTTTTGCAGGAACATTTGAGTCGTTCGCACCAACATCGGACGAACGACTAACTACATTACTTGTAAACATTGGTACTTTGTAAGTCCGAACGAAGTGTTCCAGAAACAGTTTTGTCGCAGCTGGGTCGTTAGTTTCTACCTTAGTTAGCAACGAAGGTTTCGAGAATGTTAGCCCTGTGCGGACGTGCTTGAAATACGCGATGACGTATCTAGTATTCATATATGATGTCTGTGTGTGCAGTGATCTATTTCTCTGTGAGCAACCGTATCACGAAAAAAATAACTTTAATTTTCGTGGTGCATTCACGTTATTGCCCGTTTTTCGTGGTTGGGCAACGAAACGCTGCCTATTCATTTGAATTGCCCGACTGCTGCCTAGCGATCCACTAGTTTGACGCCCTTTCGGTACCGTCACATGGTAATCAAATATTTCAAACAAGCAATTTAGTGTTAGGGTTAGGTTTACGGTTAAGTAGGGTTAAGGTTAGGGTTAGGTTTAGGTTTAGGGTCGTATGACATAAGGCGAAGTACCGAAAGGGCGTCAAATTAGTGAGTCCCATTTCGTGAAATATTCACGAAAAAAAAACTTTCATTTTCGTGGTGCATTCACGTTATTGCCCGTTTTTCGTGGTTGGGCAACGAAACGCTGCCTATTCATTTGAATTGCCCGACTGCTACTATGGTTATCCAAGCGTCTGCAGGGGCGGGGAGGGGGTGCTGACAGAACACTGCTGATGCACTCGGGACTCACTAATTCGACGCCCTTTCGTTGCCCAACCACGAAAAATGGCCACGAAATGACAGAGATAGGGCTCAGATGAGGGACACCTGAGTGTGTGAAGTGCATCATGGGGGAAGGCAGAGTTCCAATATGGCACTATTGGGAAACACTGTGAAGGGGTGTCATCACCAGGGCTGTGAGTCTGCTCTTAGTGCATAGTAACTACAAATATAGCACCAGGAAAATCATAAACAATCCCTTTCACTCACTACACTGTAGATGTACACCTTGGAATGGTCATTGAAAGTCTTGGGCCTATATAATACTAATACTAATACTAATACTACTACCACTACCACTACTAATAAGAAAAACAATACATCTGTTTTGTATAGCTTTTAATGGTGCTCAAAGACCAAACTTTGTCCACAGTGCAGTTCGGACAATAAATAACACTTTTCCTAACCCACCCCAGGCTGTTTCAAGTATATCACTTTACCACTGTGCCGTTGACCTTATCATGCTACACCACAGTGGTTAGCAGGCCGAGGAACGTACTGTACATGCTGTAGGCCTAGTTGTCCCATTTGTCCCACTTAGCTTGTGCCACTTATGTTTACTTGTACAAACTGTATTGGCAGCTGAACTCTGGCTCTTCGTTTCAGTAAATTATACATTCGCTCTCTTCTCTTGCCAATCGCCCTCTAAGACCTCCTTAAGAAACCCCAATGGAGCCCTCACCCTCCCTCCATACAGCAACTCAGATGGGGAGAGGCCCTCAGATGGATGAGGAGTCTCCCTAGATCAGGGGTCCCCAACCTTTCTGGGTCTGAGGGCTACCAAAGGCTACTCGAGGGCTACTCGAGGGCTACTGAGGGCGACCCGAGGGCTACTTGTTTGTTCAAAATCGTCTATTGATGTCTTGACATCATTCCCAAATCACAATATACTGTAATTTGATGGTAATTTGCTTATAGGTTATAAAGAAATAATCTCATATTAAAATTAAGAAAAACATCAACTGTGACTAAAATATTGTAGTCATCAATGACTACATCAATGTAGTCATCAATGTCCCCGCGTGGACCACGTTGGTGACACCTTCCTTAGATTAACCATGTGATGTAGAACAACTAGACATCCACATCCAAGCACTTCTGTTGCACACATAAACTACCACTTTTTGGACAAACGTCCCCATTAATTGACCTCATAATCCTGCCAAGTACCCCCTCAGTTAAAAAAACATACAGTGAGTCCAATATGTATTTGATCCCTTGCTGATTTTGTTGGTTTGCCTACTAACAAAGACATGATCAGTCAATAAATGTTATGATAATATGTATTCTAATATGGAGAGACAGAATATCAAAAAGAAAATCCAGAAATTAACTTAAGAGAATATATATTAATTTATTTCCATTTCATCGAGCAAAATAAGTATTTGATCCCCTGCCAACTGATTACAGTTCCGGGCCCACAGACCAGATGGGCACTTCCGATCAACTTGTCATCTGAATAAAAGACACCTGTACATACTAACATGCATAAAAGACCCATTGAATCAGCAGAATCAGTCCATAGTATGAGTGAATCAGTCACACTCCAACCTCACCAGCATGGGAAAGACCAAAGAGCGGTCAAATGATATCAGGGACAAGATTTTAGACCTGAACAAAGATTAAATGGGCTGCAAAGCCACAAGAAAGAGACTGGGTATCAATAACCCAGTTGTTGATGCATTTCTTCCAAAATGTGAGGAATACAAACTGACTATCCATCAGCCTGTCTGGGGCTCTATACAAGATTTGACCTTTTGTAGGGATTTGATAATCATGAGAACAGAAAGAAAGCACCCTAGACCTGTACGGGATGAACTAGGCAATGCTATCAAAGCTTCTGGGACCAAAATCACTGAGAAAACTACTGGTAGCACTTAATGCCACAGAGGTTTAAAATCCTGTAGTGCACACATGGTACCTCTACTTCAGAAGGAACCTGTGCGGTCCCACCTGAGGTTCGCCAACGGACATCAGACTGGTTTAAGATATGATAAGGAGGTGCTGTAGTCAGATGAAACCAAAATCAAGCTGTTTGGCATTAACACAATTCAATGTGTTTTGAGAAAGAGTACTGCTGTCTATGATCCCAAGAACACCCTCCTCACCATCATGCATGAAAGTGGTATCATTATGGTTTGAGGGTGTTTGTCTGGCCAAGGCACATGGCAACTTCACATCGTCAATGAATGGATGGAGGGAGAGATGTAATGTGCAATCCTGAGTGCAAACTTCCTTCCCTCCACCACTACACTGAAGGGTGGGCCATTTTTGGATCTCCCAACATGACAATAATACACAACATACAGTCAAAGCAACGAAGGAGTGGCTCAATAAGAAGCATATTAAAGTCATGGAGTGGCCTACAGTCTCCAAATATTAACCCTATAGTAATTCTATGGAAAGAACTGACCTCCCATTTGCCAAGCTACAGACCACAAACTGTTAATGTTTTAGAGATAATATGCAAAGAAAAATGGGCAAAAATATGTTCTACTATATGCACAAACATTGTCATCAACTAAAAGAAGCATCTGACCTCAGTGCTAGACAACTAGGGCTTTGCCACAAAGCACTTTATCTTCTTTAGCTAGAGGGGTCAAATACTTATTTGCCTAAATTAAATACAAATAAATTAAAATATATTATTTTAAGTTATTTTCCGGAAATTCTTTTTGATATACTGTCTCTCCATGTTTGAATACACATTATCATAAATTTATAGACTGATCATGTCTTTATTAGTGGGCAAACCGGCAAAATCAGCAAGGGATCAAATACATATTGGACTCACTGTAGCATGCACTATTGCACCCCATTTGCAATCAGAGGGCCCCTGGGCTGGCCCTGCTGCAGTGCTAGCATAGCCCTATAACGTTTTCCAACTAGGGGTTCAACAAAGTAGGGAGAAATGTTTTCAGAGGGGGGCGCTGTGGCGTAGCGCGCTAAGCCCCCCACATTTGGGCTTGCATGCCCAACCCCGGGGACCCCGGTTCGAGTCCGGCCGGGGTCATTTCCCGATCCTCCCCTGTCTCTCTGTCCCATTCACTTCCTGACACCACCTTCGACTGTCCTGTCAAATAAAGGCATAAAAGCCCCTAAAAAAATATTTAAAAAAAAAAAAAAAAGAAATGTTTTCAGAGGGCCCATTATGAAGGCCCCTTCTAAGGACCACAACTTCCAGCAATGCAGGGGGCCCTACATAGAGCCCTAATGGGAGAGCATACTGTTAAGAAGTGAAAGTGAAAGCCCATTGGGAAACTCCCATTGTCATTGTTGTGACACAGCACTCCACAGCACTCTGCGCACAACAAAATTGCATTTATGCCTCACCCGTGCAAGGGGGCAGCCCTCAATGGCGCCCCTATGGAGCAGTGTGGTGCGACGGTACCATGCTCAGGGTACCTCAGTCATGGGGGGGATAGAGGATCCCAGGTAGCAAAGTTTATCTGGCCCATTGTTGGACCGATCCTTTTTTCGCGAGTCCTGACAGTCGGCCCAATTCTGGCTTTGTCCGCGGCCCAATAATGGCCCTATTACCGTATGCCTACAGTGTCGGCTCAGTGTTGGCTCAGTTACTGCATGAGACTGACAGTTGTTTTCAGTGTCGGCAGAGTGTTGGCTCAGTTACTGCATGAAGTGACAGTTATTTTCAGTGTTCTATGAAGTGTTGGCTGAGTCACGGTAACCAGTGTTCCAGCCGAGCCGACACTCAGCCGACAGTGTCGACATTCTGCCAAGATCGGGCCGACTGTTCTTGCTACCTGGGGCGAGAGCACTGGTTGATTACTCCTCCCACCAACCTGGCGGGTAGGGAGTCGAATCGGCAACCTTTGGGCTACAAGTCTGACGCCCTAACCGCTTACCCATATAAGAGACCTCTGATTACAAATATTCTTACAAAGTACCCTGCCTCAAGTAGAGCGGATCATAGGGGGCATCACTAGGAGTTAAACAAATTCCTTAAAGGAACAGTCCAACTCATTTCAAGAAATGTTAAGTCCCAGAAAAATATGAGAATACATAGGATTTTTTGCATTGCCTTGTTTGACAGTGTAGCCAAATTAAACATAGCAAAGCAAGTCTATGGGAGCAAACAAAACATTATGTGACCTCATCACTTGTGCTTGTGGCCTCACGTTTTGCTGATGCCCCGCCTCCGTGGAGAAAACAATTAAGTTTCCCCACTGTCAGCCTAGCCACAACAATTTTTTAGAAACTTGGAAATTCTTCATTCACCATCCAGTTTTCAAATGAGAAAATGACTTTACAATTGAGTTTTTGCGAGATACTGACCTATAATGCTTTTGTCAGTGATGTCATCACGACATATTACTTCCTGGCATGAGGCCACAAGCACAAGTGGAGGATGCAAGCTCACATATTGGAATGCACCCATGTTTACTGCATGTGGAACATGCTGGATGGAGGAAGTACGGTGGGAGATGAGGGACACCTGACTGTGTGAATTGCATCATGGGGAAAGGCAGAGTTCCAATATGGCACTATAGTGGGAAACACTGTGAAGGGGTGTCATCACCAGGGTTCTGGGTGACGTCTGTTCTTAGTGCACACTACGATGTATAATGAGTATAACGAGTATTTAACCCTCCTGTTACCCTCAAATTTTGGAACATCCGTGATCCTTGGGGTCAATTTGACCCCAACCACTTAAATGTGTACAAAATCAGTAGAAAACAACACTTTGTCACATGTTTATGTCTCAGATATGTATTATTACTCTGTTGGTGACATAAAAAGTCCTTTCAATATATCCTAGCACCCCCACACATAGCCCACACACCAAAAAAACTTAATCTATGACTAGGCGAAAATGAGAAAAAATAGCAATAAAATGTAATGAATTGGTCTAAAAACAGATGGACACATATTATTGAAATTCTATTGGCTCCATATACTCCCTAAATATGATTTTGTATTAATTAACATTTGAAAAGAAAAAACACATTTGATTATCAAGGATATTATCTACCTATTACCATATCGGTCAATTTGACCCTAAAAGAAATAGACATATTCCCAAACATTCAGAAAGTCCAACATTCATTTTCTTTGAATGTTTGAATGTGTATTTATAACAAAAGTATAATATTTAGGTAAAAACATGGATACATTGCCAACCAAGAGTTTCGGGAACATCATAGAAAATCATTGTTTCCGACATTGTTTCTTCGCTTGAATTAGTGTACACATAAGGAAAAAAGGTTTGCATGTGCTCCTTGTAGATATATTAGTGCGGTAATGTTTGAAGGAACCGGGATAGCAACTTGTATGTTTACTTCTATTCACTATGTATGCCAACTGGAGAACTTGTGGTATGGATGTCAATGTGTATGTCCTTCGCAAAAGTTACAGCTGTTGCTGTCCCTGCCTTCTCTATGTCAGGTTGCAGCAGTTTATAACCAATGCTGCAGACAACAATGTCAATTTGGAACACCATACTGAATAGAGGAGAAGAATAGCACCATTATATCTCTCAACATAGCAACAAACCTTGAGGTCGTCTCCACCTAAAGAAGTACAATAGCTTGTCACCATCAGAACAATCCATTTCAATATTTGGATCACAATCATAAAGCTTCTCTTCAAATATACCATCACTTATAATGATGTATGCTGGGCACAGAACAGCATGCACAACAATGCTGACTATATGTGACCCTTGTTATACTAGTGTGTGTGTATAGCGGGAGGGTGCAAAAGTAGCTCCCAGGGTACAGGAATGGGGGGGGGTGCTGTGGTGAGTGCCATGTTGGTGCTTTAGGTACAACAAGGTTGAGTTGGTGGATTTTGTCAAAATGTCAAAGCTGTAGTAGCCACCACTGTCCAAAATGTTGCCGTGAATTAGTTTTAGGCCTCCCCCATTTGATTAGTATTTTTATTTATCAGGGCCCAAACAAAAGCAAAATGTTCAGAAGACACATGGCTGAATAGCTTATTTTCATGTATTTCACATTATCTAAACAGATTTTAACATTTATTTGCAAAATATGGATGTTCCATTTATGTTTTATACACTTGAAACAATTGGGGTCAAATTGACCCCAAGGAACACAGATGTAACCAAAATGTGTACAGCACTTAGGAAAAACATTTTTGTTGAAATTTCACTTTTTTCACATTTATCCCATCTATTTAGGAAAAGTCATCAAAGATGAGGCAGAAGAAATAAGTACTTCATGTATTTTTCAGGTGTTAAACATTGAAAGGGGTCAAATAGACCCCAAGGATAACAGGAGGGTTAAAAAAAGAATGGTCAGTGTACTAGGCCTATATAATACTCTTAGCACTACAACTAATGATACAAATAATACATCTGTTTTGTATAGCGCTTTTCGTGGAACTCAGACGTTTAACAGGAAGTTCTTACACTCAGGCAGTCACACAAACACACACACACACACATACACACACACACACACACACACACACACACTGTATATTAGCTACTTCCAGGTATTAGGTGCTTATTTCACAACTCATGACATTAATATTTCACGTGCCTTGGTGTCATGGTGAAAGTGCATATTTGATTTAGCTGGAAGACTTGACTTCTCAGAATATTTTCTCTGTTCAGGCAGAAAACACATATAGGCCTGGACTAAAATACTTTCTAACAGCCTGTATCTGTCACACACTATCACTGTACTTGCAAACTATGTGTTGTTGTTCCACACACAATTGTGTTGCATTGTATGACACTGAAAATAAACCTTTTGGACTTGAACTTGCCTCATCCTTTTCCCCATTTTTCCCAAACAACTGCTGTTCCATTGGCCGTTACCTCTTTGAGCATGTTCATTGGAAATGTTGGTGCTGTCTGTTGTTTCCCCTGACGTGACAGGAGGAGAGAAGTGCTGCACACTCACAAGTTAAATAAACAGTTTTTAATGTGACAACGTTTCGGCCTGTCGGCCTTCTTCAGGTCACGTGTCCCCTGGCGTGACAGCAAGTATGTCACATTACCACTGTGCTACTGCCCTCATCATGCCACACCACAGTGGTGAAGAGGCTGTCTGAGGTAGGTCAGCAGTTTGTACTGGTTTAAAAAAAAAAAGATTAGCACGCCACATGCTATAGGCCTAGTTGTCCCATTTGTCCCACTTAGCCTGTGCCACTTATGTTTACTTGCACAAACTGTATTGACAGTGGAACTCTTGTCTTTGTCTACTGTTGTAATTGTCTGTCCAAGTGTTTATTGTACTCCTAAAACGCAAGACAAATTCCCTTCCGGCCAATAAAGGTGTATTCATTCATTCAACTCTGGCTCTTAGTTTCAGTACATAATACATTCACTCTCTTCTCTTGCCAATAGCCCTCCCAGACCTCCTCAGGAAACTCCACTGGAGCCCCTCACCCTCCCTCCATACAGCAACTCAGATGACGAGAGGCCTTCAGATTAATTAGGAGCCTCTCCAGATGAACCATGTGATGTAGAGCAATTAGACATCCACATCCAAGCACTTCTTTCACAAACATAAACTTGTAAAGTACCTGTAGTACGTATTAGAGCAGTCTCTCATTTGTAATCACTCATACAACTTATTAACTCAACTCTGATCACCTTCTTAGATGTCCTTTACTGGTGGTATGTTGTTACACCAAGCACAACATAGTCACTGTTACAGTAGATAAATGCATTTGGGTCTCCCTCACCAGATGACTGAAGAGATCAAGGAGCTTTAAAAACACATCACCTTCATGGGGCTTGCAGTGAAGTTTAGGAGGAAGATGGTGCTCATACCTAGTCCAGGTGGGTAGCATGTCATTTTTCCGACGTCTCTTTAGTCCGATGCGTCAATATTCCGAAAATGTCCCATTGATCCTATAGCCCACTAACTCGAAATAATTAATTTAAACCCTTTGCTCCGACAGCTCAATGTTCCGACCAATGGCTGTTTGGGGTTGGTCATCATCCCAGGTCGTATGTCCTGCTTTTCCCGGTGCCAAGTAGACTTTAGCTGCATGCGCTGCGACAAGCACATAGATGCCGTCTGAGTCGGTCTTGCTGTGCCCTTACCAAAACCACCCCTAAACATAACCTGTCATTAATGCAATGTTGCCAAGTTTTACAATTGTGCCCTACCCAAAACCATTCCTAACCCTAACCTGTCAGTGGGCTATTGCAATGTTTGAGTGTTAAATTTGTACCTTGACCAAAACTTTCCCTAAACCTAACCTGTCACAGACATGTGCATGCTGCATGACCACTGCGCAGGCTTCAGAGATGACGATGATCTAAAGCAGCTTTTGGTCGGAACATTGGACTGTCGGGACAAAGGGTTTCATTTAATTGGTAAAAAGTTACCTGAGTGCTGTAGGATCAATGGGAAATGTTCGGAACATTGACGCATCGGACCAATGGGGCGTCGGAAAAACGAGCAGACCCCGTCCAGGGTGCAAGACAAACTCTACAGTGATTGTTTTTTTTTCAGTAAGAGAACTCCACACTTCAAATCCTTTTCTTTCTTCTTGTTATATTCCATGACAGACTAATGTTCCGACCACTGTGGTCTTCTCCTTACTGTAAAAAGCTCTGTACAGTGGAGCCTGTACCTGACTCTAGAACAGAATCCGTAAAGCCAAGTCTGAGTACAGAAGGAAGACTGAGTACCACCTGGGCAGCAACAACAGCTGGCAGGTGAAGCAGGGAATCCAGCATATTACCAGCTAGACCAATACTGGGGTAATGCGCTTTAATGCTAAAATATCCTTTTTAACCTGGGCATGTACTGTAATTTTAAGCACTGTAGTGATGACAATTTACTTACAAAATCAAATTCGCACGTTTTTTTTTCATGACAAGTTTGACATGCACAAGTCTAGTGATTGAAGTGATGACGTCACCAATGGAGTGGCTGTAACTGCCTCTCAAAAGGTTTCCTGTCACGTTCACTACATCACATCATAAAGGCCACTCTTCATTGACACACACCAGAACAGCTTCACACTTCAGAGAGACCAAACACAGAGAGAAAAACATGTCTGAAGACATTTATGCGAACGCTGATTTTTTAAACACTACAACACCATCTAATAGCAAAGCTGAAAACATATATACTAATGAAGTTCCTAAAGGATCTCAGCAGAGGACTGATAAGGGGGAATCCCAAGAGAACTCAGGAGGACATTACCGTAAGAATGCCTTATTTTCAACTTGAGACATTTATTACAGTAAATACCATATCCATATTGTTCAAATACCCTCTTGCACTGCTCCCCTCAGGTCGCTACAAACTGGCTGTGGTGTTGGTCTGTGTTCTCCTGTTTGCTGTTACCATCGCACTTTGCATCACAATTTGGAGGTACAAGAACCTTGCTGAAGAGAAAGATGAACTGCAGCTCCAATACAATAGCATCACACTAGACAGTGCCCAGGTAAGACAGACAACACCAACTTGAGTAGATAAAAATGTTACTTTTTAAAGGAACTGTCCACCCTTTTTTGATTTTCACATATTTGCAGTATTTCCCGGCATTATTCATGAATGTGCATATAATTTTCGTCTATGTGTTTCCATTGCCTAGTTTAACAGTATAGCCAAATTAAGCGTAGCAATGCAAGTCTATGGGGCAAACAAAACATCATCAAATGTAGCCTACTTATAAAGTACTTTAAAATTAATGTAAAATTCAGAGTGCAAAACAGCTATTTAATCGTAGCCTGTGATCATTTGTGGCTTGATGCTAATGCCTCCATTCACTTCCAGTGACTATACGTTTATTGTTAGTTAATGCTTTGCTTAAAAGTTCTATTCTATTCTATTAGAGAAATACCACTCTGACCCATCATGAATCCCTGCTAGAGACCAATGTTAGTGCTATGAATGAAGAAAGATAGATGAGATATGTGAGAATAGATGAGAAAGTTGTTATTCTATTCTGTTCTTTTCTATGCCTGTAAATCCCAGTTGGAGACCAACTTCAATGCCATGACTGTTGAGAGAGATGAACTACTGAAGAATCTCAGTGAGCAAGGTAGGCCTAGTTCATTGCCCAACAAATTGTTTGAGGTTATACCATACAAGTTGACAAAATGTCTAAAGGTGCCTATGGTGACTTTAAGACATTTTGTCAACTTGTGTATTTCACTTCATTGTATTTTCTATTGAAATGAAATGTTGTAGGTTAAATGTGGCAATCTGACTCACTGCATGTGGTTCCAGTATTGCACTAAGACCACATGATGGGGCAGTCGTGGCCTAATCATTAGGGAGGTGGTCTTAAGAACAGAGGGTTTGTTTGGAAAATCCCACCCTTATCTCTCCCTATACCTACATCCATGGCTGAAATTTCCTTGAGCAAAGCGCATGATCCCACATTACTCCAGGAAATGTAATAAACTTTTGGACAAAACACGTTTTGGATAAAAGTCTCAGCTAGTGTAATGTAATGCAATGATCCTTTGTTATTTTGTTCTATACCATATGACTGTACTAGGGGCAGACTCAGTAGAAGTTATGTAGTGCCACCCAGTGGACAAGCTGACTCACTGCATGAGGTTACATGCGAACAGCACGACACTAAGACCACTTCACATGATGATCCAGTAGCTGTAGTGGAGTCCTGAATCAGCATTAAAATGTAGTCTGAGCTTGTTGATCACCAACCTGTTACACACACAACTCCTCAGATATCAGGCATTTGGGAAGCATCAGGTCTGACAGTCCACTCTATTCTGTTGAAATTTGGCCAACACTGACATGGGTCGTTATGAATGTCCAATGAAGCAACATCTGGTACTGACAATATATTTGAAGCTTGAAAATCCACACAACACCGGAAGCAAATGTAATTCACTGCTGGGGACGGCTAATGATGATTCAGCTTGTTCCTGATTGGCTGACAAATCACCATGAAGTGCATCCTGTATGTCCTCCTATTTGTTTCACTGATTGGTTCTCAGCACATGGAGTCTGTGTTTGTCATATGGAATGCTGTGTAAATAAACATGACTTGTGTGCATAACCTTTTATACCATTCTCATCCTCAGAATCACATGACATGAAAACCATTAAACAACATGCAGGTAAGTGTGTTAGTATCTAAATATATCATCAGTATCACATGTGTTTCCCTAATTTCTACTAATTTTCATGGCGAATACCTTTGTGTGCACTTTTACCCACTTTTTAATTTGTTTTGATATGTTTAGAAGTTGCACAGTTCTCAAAAATAAATGAATAAAGAAGCACTCATCAGATTTCTTTTTGCTTTTTAATCACCTCACAAACGTTTCAGTAGCTTCAATGGCGAGATCTGAAATCTGATGAATGCTTCTTTATTTTGAGATTTGAGTTCATTCATAGACAAAGTTAAACACCAAGTGTACTTGCACAGTCAAATTGTGATTCAAATAAATAAGGTTAGATGTAGAAATTGACCTTCATTTCTACCTTGTCCACTAGTGGATGTGACCCTGGATCCTGATACAGCAGCATCCAGTCTCATCCTGTCTGCTGCTGGGAAACAAGTGAAGCATGGAGACACACGACAGAATCTTCCAGACACTCCAAAGAGGTTTATTAAGTACGGCATTGTTTTGGGAAGAGAGGGCTTCTCCTCTGGCAAATTCTACTATGAGGTTCAGGTTAAGGGGAAGACTGGGTGGTCTATAGGAGTGGCCAGGAAGGGACAGCTATACCTGAATCCTAAATATGGGCTCTGGACAATAGTGCTGACAAATGGGACCTATAAGGCTGCAGCTGATTCCCCTGTTCCCCTCTCCCTGAAGGGGACGCTCCAAAGGGTGGGGGTGTTTGTGGACTATGACGCAGGTCTGGTCTCCTTTTATGATGCAGATTGCTGGGATCTTATCTACTCATTTACCAATGTGTCACTCACTGAGAAAATCTATCCATACTTCAGTCCTGATACGAATGAGGGAGGTAAAAATTCAGCCCCTCTCATAATCTCCCCAGTCCATGTCTGCCCCATCAAGTAAATAGCACATCAAGTGTCACTTGAAGGGCTTGACATTGGCACCTGACAATCAGCCAAATGTTGGTAAAACTATATTTTCTGTCTCATAGCCATATTGGATGATATCACCATAGTCAATATTCTGTTGTTTTCTCCGTGTGCATCGACCAGATTTCAATCCTAGAGTGACATGTCTCAGGGCAAAACAGAGATAATCGGCTATACATTTTTTGGTGATTTTCTTTTCTTATTGTGCAATTGTCATGTGACATGTGATTCCCTTAGGATGCCAAGGGATCATTGTAAAGCGCAGTTTGAATATGTAGGCCTACTCTCAATATGCCCCTGCACCTACCTGCAGCCTGTTTTCATGTGTCTGGACACAACTGGTTGTATGATTTATTTTCATGTGGGAAGTTGTGGGAATTGCACTGATCTTTTTGCTTTAGTACTTAATTGTCTGAGCTTCGAATTACTGTATTATGATTATGACGATTATGTACTGTGATTATGACCTGTGCCAGAGGCGGAGCTATAGGGCAGTCAAGCAGGGGATTTGTCCCTTCGCTCTCCCATATTGTTAGCGGGGGGCCCTATTATGACCTTGTCAGACTCTATGGGGGGTGGGGGCTATCATTGCTTTGCCAAGGGGGCCCTGTGTGTAATTGTCTCCAATGGACCCTCACCCTCCATACTGCCACTCAGACGGTGAGAGGCCTATAGATGGCTGAGGAGCCAGATGAACCAAACCAGGCCAACCACCATCTTAGTCTGAGCCTGTTTTACAGATAATAAGGATAATAGCTGCACTAAGTCTGCCACTTCCACTACATCAAACAACATACGTAGGCTATAGACCTGACCTCTGACTGATCACCCTCTCACTCTTCAAGAACATCCAATACACCCCACAGAATCCCTGGCCAATCAGTCATCCTAATAGGAGTATGACGTAGGCTATATACACTTGGAAAGCATGGGGCTAAGAAGAATTGTATCTATTTTGGGGTGGTGTCGGGTGTTTGTTTTACAATCTCGTTAATATTTTGAGTTTTAAAGGCAAAATCCACTTTCATTCTCAAAACAGGGAACAGCATTTTACAGTAACTGTTCCACCTGCTTTTTGGTTTGGACTTGACTGGGAATTATTAAAGATTTGCATTCACTTTTTAATATCGCAATTTTACATTAGACTCGTCTTCCAAATCTCTCCCTCATCCCTCATTTACAAGCTTGGCATGCACAGACCTATTTCTGGTTATGTGGTTGTGACTTCCTTTTTTGAGGTTCACTACCCTTTTCACCATGAGCATAAAATAATAATAATAATACATTTTATTTTGAGCGCCTTCCAAGATACCCAAGGACACTTTACAATCAAAACAAATAGATAACAGTAGAGAAAGTATAACAAAGCTTCAATGAATTAACAATAGGAGAATAATTATAATGCTAAATAAAATAGAAATAAAAAATAAAATGCATGTTTTTAAATAAATAAAATAAGTAGAATGCATTTGAAAAAAAAAAAAATGAGAAAAAAAAATAAACTAATAAGTAAAGTGGAAGTGCCTGTCAGTGTAATTCAAAAGCAGAAGTGAAGAGGTGTGTCTTCAGCTTAGATTTAAAAAGTTGACAGAGTAGAAGAGTAGACAGAGTAGTGACGAAGAGGCCACTTCATTGACCCACCAGAACAGCTTCACACTCCACAGGGATCACAGACAGACCACAGGGACCACAGACACAAACATGTCTGAGGACGTTTATGGAAATGCAGATTCTTTTCACAATACAAAACCAGCAGGTAACACAGATGAAAACATATGTATGAATGACATTACTAAAGAATCTCAACTGCGGACCCCACATAGCTCTCGAGGACAAGACCGTAAGTGTGCAGGATTTTCAATCGGGGAGTTAGACAATAAATCTCATATAATGCTATGCTCAAATACTCTTGAACTCATTTGTCGTCATGTTCTCCCCAGGTCGCTACAAACTGGCTGTGGTGTTGGTCTGCATTCTCCTTTTGGCTATAACCATCACAATTTTGAAAACAAACGATTTACAGCTCAGGTGCAAGAGCCTTTTAGAGGAGAAAGACCAGCTACAGCACCAATACAACAACATCACAGCAGATAACGCACTGGTAAAGACACAGACAGACAACACACACTTAAGTCTGGAAAAAAAACAGACTCTAGCAGAAACAGACTTCTACAGTTTCTTTACTTTTTTGTCTACTTTTCATGTATTTGTGACATTTTTGCTTTTTTTTTTTTTTTTACTGTGAATTGTTGCTGTCTTTCTGAAAGTCAAATTCTGCTCAGACACATGTAAAGCCCCAGTTTGTTCTGTTCTGTTCTGTTCTGTTCTGTTCTGTTCTGTTCTGTTCTGTTCTCTTCTCTTCTCTTCTCTTCTATGCTAACAGTTGGAGGAGAGGAATGCCTTTCTAATCCATCATGAATCCCAGCTAGAGACAAACTTCAATGCTGTGACGGCTGAGAGAGATGAACTACAGCGACGTCTTGGTGAGATAGGTGAGTAGATGTCTTTCACTGCACTGCATTTTCTATATACATGTTACACACTGCTGTACTATTGTGGCAGACTCATCAGAAGTCCTGCAGTGCCACTCAGTGGACAAGTTGACTCACTGCATGATGTTACATGGGAAGAGCACAACACTAACACTATCAGACCACTTCACATGATGATCCAATAACTGTAGTGGAGTACTTCATAGAATCAGCATTAATATGTAGTCTGAGCTTGTTGATCACCATCCTGTTACACACACAACTCCTCAGCTATCAGGCATTTGGGAAGCATCAGCTCTGACAGTCCACTCTATTCTGTTGAAATATGGCCAACACTGACATGGGTCGTTGTAGAATATCCAATGAAGGAACATCTGGCATTGACAATTTTTTAGCCTGAAAATCTGCACACCATCGGAAGCAAAATTTTCATTACTGGGCTGACAAATCACCATGAAGTGCACCATGACTGATTTCACTGATTGGTTCTAGTACCTTACTAGCCTGTTGCATGCAGAGGTATTTGAAAAACATCCTCTTATTCTCTCAGCACATAGAGTCTGTGTTTGTCATATGGAATGCTGTGTAAATAAACGTGACTTGTGTGGATAACCTTTTCTACCATTCACATCCTCAGAATCACATCACATTAAACAACATGCAGGTAAGTGTGTAAATAATAATACCTTTAATTGTAACAGAACAGAAAACAACAAAATAAAGAACATTGGTTGATTCGAAAGAAGACTGGAAAAATTTAAGGATAAGTTATGCCGAGTGGCTGGTTGAGAATTCATGGAATAACGGTCAGAAAACAGCATAAAAATCATAGAAAAGGCATTAAATTCACAAGAATTTCTTAGACTAAAAAAGAAAAGACATAAAAGCACTAGATTCAGAGAACTGAAACAAGGCCCCTGGTGGCATTGGATTTGAGACTTTTGGGGGGCTGAAATCATCTAAATATATCATCACGAGTGTCAAGAATTAGCCTACAATAAATACAGGACATTTAGATAAATTATTATTAAGTTATTATTATTATTATTATTATTATTATTATTATTATTATTATTATTATTATTATTATTGCATGCTATTAAATATAAATATAATTGTGTGTTGGCCTATTCAATTTGAATAACTTTTATTTCTACCTCCTGCTAGTGGATGTGATCCTGGATCCTGACACAGCAGCATTGAGTCTCATCCTGTCTGCTGATGGGAAACAAGTGACGACTGGAGACACACGACAGAATCGTCCAGACAATCCAAAGAGGTTTAACAATTTCAGCAATGTGTTGGGAAGAGAGGGCTTCTCCTCTGGCAAATTCTACTATGAGGTTCAGGTTAAGGGGAAGACTAGGTGGACTATAGGAGTGGCCAAGGAGTCTGTTGACAGGAAGGGACAGCTGTACCTGAGTCCTAGATATGGGCTCTGGACAATATGGCTGAGAAATGGGACTTATGTGGCTCATGCTGATCCCTTTGTTCCCCTCTCCCTGAAGGGGACGCTCCAAACGGTGGGGGTGTTTGTGGACTATGATGCAGGTCTAGTCTCCTTTTATGAAGCATATTGCTGGGATCATATCTACTCATTTACCAATGTGTCATTCACTGAGAAAATCTATCCATTCTTCAGCCCCAATCTGAATAAGGAAGGTAAAAATTCTGCACCTCTCATAATCTCCCCAGTCCATGGCTGCCCAATAAAGTAAATAATATGAACTGTAAATATTTGTGGACAATTCCGTAAATGTTGAAATGACACACTGATTTGGGATGGATTTTTGTGCATTCTGCTTTAGTTGTCATGGCACATGGTATTTGGATTATACAGTAGGCCTACAATATTACAATATAACTTGCAGAACTAATAATGCAGAACTGTTTTCTTCAGTATTTTTTTTCAACAGGTGCAGGACAGATCTTTAAAGACATTTTATCTTACATTGCATTACTGTCAGTGATACTTTATAAGGCCTACTTGTTCCACAAAAAATGTACAGCTCCAGCAACACTGAACGGAACAACTCACTGAAATGAAATGATACTTTCACTTTTAATGAAGAGATAAGAAATGGCCCTAGATCTCATTGTCAAATGTGTTGTGTTGGCTTCCAATTCCATTTTTGTACTTGTGACTGTAACACAGCTAGACTTTTCTGACATGTACTCGTCTGCTTTTACTAATACGTAGGTAATACCTTTATATATACAAATTATAATATCTCCTTGTGTTGGCATTACATGTACTACAATAGATGCATTTTAAAAAGAATAAATGAATATGTTAGCAACTTTGGTGGAAATAGTTCTACTTGATAACACTTATGTATTTGCCAACTTGTGTCCAACTCCAACACCTATCACCAGACTGGTGTGGTCTGTTAACCACTTGATCCTCTCTGCTACTATAACATGGCTACACTGGTATTATAATTAGAACTCGTGTGTCTGGTTATCATAACATTTGCTGCAAAACCCTATTAAGACAGTATTCATATTTTCAGTACAGGCCCCTACCTATATACTTCAGAATCTACTGCAAAATGCACTCCTATGCATAGGTCAATATTACTGAAGCAGGCTGTACAGTTTCTCCAAAGCACATTTGTATGTGTGTGTGTGTGTGTGTGTGTGTGTGTGTGTGTGTGTGTGTGTGTGTGTGTGTGTGTGTGTGTCTCCATATCTTCTGAACTATGGTTATGTTGCTGCATTTGGCCTTCTTTGTTATGACGTTTTGGAAATCTGAATTCTGCCTTCTGCCACTAGATGTCATACATTAACGTTTTGTCATCAATTAACGATCTGCAGGTCTGTCAACGTCTAAAAGCCGTGTATAGGGAATTATAATGCACGTATCTGTCAACGTCTCAAAATTGCTTGGTTACACCTGTGTGTACGTTCACATGCATGTTTAATATGTTGGAGAAGACATGAGCTTTTCAAAAAGAACATTCCAATACTGATTGAAGTAGCCTGCTCTTACTTGGACCTGTATCTACCGCCAGATGGCAGCAGTTCAATCAGCTTGTGTTTTAGGTGTGATATGTCTCTTAGAATGGAAGTGGCCTTCTTTAGGCAGGTGCTGTGAAGGCCCTCCAGAGATGGAAGAGGGCAGCACGCTGTTCTCTGCTGCTTTTATGAGCCCCTAGAGCTCTGGCCTCTGTGCCACAGTGCATATGGGAACCACATACAAAAACAGTATGTCAGTTTGCTGTTCACTGAGCAGCGGTAGAAGGACACAAACATCTCACAAACACAAACAGCTCCTGACAGATGTTGTTTTCCTGAGTATTCTGAGGAAATAGTTACTGTGCCTTATCACCAGTGCAACGGTGTTGACGCCCCAGGTCAGGTCCTTCCTGATGTTAACTCCCAGAGAGCGGATGTATTGTACCACTTCTTGGCATGAAGTTACCTGCAGTTGAAGGCCTTTTCCAAGTATTTTAACACAGGAAATGCTGTGCTTCCTTTCTCGTGCTCATTAAAAGCTCTTGGCTTGTCTTGTATGCGCTATCTGCATTGGATTTAGAGAGTCTCATCAAGGCATTTTTTCCCATCTCCAAACTCCGCTCCTCTCGCAGCCTCACCACTGCAGAGACTCTCCTTCATGCTTTCATCACCTCCAGACTACTGCAATGCCTTACTCATTGGTCTCCAGGCAAATTCAATGCACATTACAATAAATCTAAAACTCTGTGTTATGTTATAGTATAGTGTGTATAGTGTAGTACTATGGTAGTTAACTTTTCAATGACTATTACAGTGTTCCACTGTTGGTACGGGGTGCATTATGGGGCTACTTACTTTACAACTGTTTTAACCATACTACTATTTTATCATTCTCTGCAGAAAAGTGTCCTTGGGTATCTTGAAATGCGCTCCAAATAAAATGTGTTTTTAGATGCGTCCCACGCATCTCTATAAGAGGCTTTGGTGTCCGTCCGTCCGTCCGTCCGTCCGTCCGTCCGTCCGCCCTCCCGTGATGCGTTTCCCTCCCGTGATGCGTTTCTGAATTGTGATTCCCTCCTGTGATTCCCTCTTGTGTCCACAAGGTGGCAGTCGCTCAGTTTTGGCCTGGAGCTCATGCGTGCAAACCAACCGTGCTCTTTGCCAGTGAGAAAAACATGGCGGCACTTCCTGTTGATTTTCACATGAAAGTTTTGCTTAATTTAAAGTCCCTAAGCGACTATAAATGTTGTGGCTTCCATATATTGATGTAAAAGTGCCCCACGAAGTAATGAAGCACAACAAAGTTACTCCACATTACCATTTGACCACTCGTTTTTCTATGCTAACAGGGTAGCTAATGTAGCATTGTAAATGATCCAGGGAGAAAGGGGGAAATGTGATTTCAGTCCGCCTGAGGCAACGATTTTCGTGGGGAAGATGACCTGCATCTCGGTGGCATTGAACCACGCCCCCGTGCCTTATTTGGCTCGCACAGCACGTGCGTCCTCAGTCCAATCGCAATGCTTTATTTTCCCCAGACGTTCAATCGCATTTAAGTGAAAGTGCCATGTATACACATCGCAAAATAACTCTTAATCCGATCTATTTAAATCGCATTTATTAAATCGGACTTAAAAACATCATGTACACGTAGCCAATGTCTCATTGATTAGTTTATGGAACTTACGGTTTGTCTGTTACGGTCCACGAAGACAATATCCACGTGAAAACGCAAACGCCTGCAAACCACTGTTTTGACAGAAATACAGTTCACCTGTCGCCTACTCTGTTTTCTTCCCAAAGCGGCATTTAAAAGTATTCCATGAAATCCAACATCAACGTCACTTCAAATAGGTGACAGCATCATGCTCACACATGAAATAACACTTCAGTGAGGGGGGGACATCACTGCTCTCATATTAAAGTGAAAAGAGAATTTCACATTTTAGTTTATTTAATGTAGGCCTATGCAAAATTGCAAATAGCCTATTCATTGAAATCTGTCCAGAAAGGGTTGTAATGTTTGCCTGTTTTTTATGTTTGTAATTAAAAAAAAAAAAAAATGTGATTAAAAAAAAAAAATAGCCTAACAAAAATAGAGATTTTATGTTAAAAAAAAATGTGATATGGGATGGACCGATGGCCCCCCTAAGCTAAATTCGCCTTAGGTCCCCACATTGCTAAATGTAGTGTAAGGGATTATTTTGAAAAGACAGTAACATGTAATCAGCAATGCATTACAGTTTTTCAGTAAATTGCCCAACACTGTTGAAATCCTATGGTACTTTTTCAAATCCAGGCTTATACAGTACATGGTAGGCTTATTGATAAATTGCCTTGACAGGTTATGAGGAGGCCAAGGGGGCGTTTGGGCAAAAAAGGTTCAGAACGGGCATAGACGGACGCATCTGTTGTCCGCCTGTCGGACTTGTTATTATTACCATAGATCTTTTTAAGATGTCAGTCCAAGTCAACACTGATGTGGTGGAGGAGAGAACCAAATGCTGTCGGATTTAAAGGCTGCAATGGCTTGTGTTTCACCACAGACCAATCTCATCCTGTCTGATGACGGGAAACAAGTGAAGCATGGAGACACAATCTCACTGACATTCCAAAAAGGTTTAATCCACCTGGCAATGTGTTGGGAAGAGAAGGGTTATCTTCAGGAATATTTTACAATGAGGTTAAGGGGGAGACTGTGGTGGTGGTGGTGTATGGGATAGTCCAGGGAGTCCAATAACAGGAAGGGGGTGATAACAGTGCATCTTAACTATAAATACTGGACAATGTGGTTATCAGAAGTCATGTTAATCACAGAGGTAAAAATCCAGCTCCTCTAGAGGTAAAAATCCAGCCCCTCTTATAACATCTCCACTCCGCTATAGAGGCCTTAGAGTACATCTTAGAGGACAGTCAAGAAGCAGACAATCATGCCAGAGAACATTTATGAAGATGAAGAGTCTTTCAACACCTCAAGACCCACTAACAAGGCTGAAACCATTTGTATGAATGAAGTTCCTAAAGGATCACAGCAGAGGACTGAGCATCGAGCAACCTCAGATAGTTCAGGAGGACATTACCGTAAGTATGCATTAGGCTAGTTCAATCTGGGACTTTCATGTTTACAGTATACCCCATTTTGTTCAAATGCTCTCTTGCACACATGTTCTCCTCAGGTCGCTACAAACTGGCTGTGGTGTTGGTCTGTGTTCTCCTCTTGGCTGTTACCGTTACACTTTGCATCACAATTCTGAAAACAAAAGATTTGCAGCTCAGGTACAAGAGCCTTGCTGAAGAGAAAGATCAACTGCCAACACATACCAACACGACAGCAGAGAGAGGACAGGTAAAGACAAAGACAAAGTTAACTCGATTGTGTTATATTTCTTTCCTGTGAATTGGTACTATGTTTCTGCAAGGGAAATTCCCCTAAGATACACATGTAAGATCTGAGATTGAAGGATGATGCAGAATGACACTGTACTCAAAGAACTATCCTAGAAACTCCCCCGCTGCAGGCTTCAAATATGTTTTCTTTGGTGTGGCCCCCATGGTGGTGTGTATTGGTGGATTTACAAAGACCAAATGCCATGCGAGTGGGCAGCTTTTGTTGTGGGATGTGGGTATTTAAGACAATCTCAGAATATGTCATTGAGTCATTCTTTAGCACACTACAGCACATGACTCCCACACACCATACTGTGTGCCAATGCTCTCTCTGGCTGTCTTGCTGTCTCTGTCTCTGTCTGTCTCTGTCTCTCTCCTAACTATTTTGGGGTTGTTTTTTTGCTAATATGTCTTTGTTTTGGCTTGTATTCATCCTGTATCACTTACAGAGTCTCCTTTTAATTCTAATGGTTAACTTGAATTTAGTCATTAAATTGTCATTTACCATTCATCAATATCCTCCCACACACTACTCTCTCTCTCCCCCCCCCTCTCTCTCTCTTATAAGATAGGCCTAATAGATGCTACACTATGACCTGTGTATTTATAGGCCTACTTTTTGTGTTATTTAATATATGCCTGCCGAGGATCCAGGGTGATCAAAACGTTGCTATTTTAATTTAGACTCACGTTTTTGGAGCTTATTCCGCAATATGCGGACCTCTTCTTGAACTGTCTGGCACTTTTGTCTGGTACCTGCAGCAAGTGACATTGGATGTGCGCACCCTACCCAAAACAACCGAAGGGAGCAGAATTAAGCACCTCCTTCCCCCATTTGGTTGGAGAAATAAGTGATATATAGTGGTTCTGGTAACACTTTATCTTAGTGGGGCTTTAATTACAGTGTACTTACACATTAGGTATAGTGGAATAACTGGTGTAATAACATGTAAGTACAACTGTAGTACATGTTATTGAATCATATATTTGATGTATTTACATACCATGATGACAATAATGACCAGAATGCCTTATGAAGTGGCTTTTTAGGCTAATACTTTGGTAAAGTGATTCTTCCAAGGAGGCAAAGGCCTGGATTGAGGCCCAAGGCACCCTTGGTATATTTACACAAAAATACACATTGTGAGTACGAACCAAGGCTGAACTGGAGGAAAGATAGGGCCCAGGCACTTTTGGCTTAAAGGGGCCCCTCATAATTAGCGGTGCAGAACTGAATCGCCAGTGGGTCCCGCACCCTTGTGGGCCCCTATTTTCAGAAATGTAAACAAACAAACAAAACAAAAAAACGAGGTTGCAGGGCCCACCGGGAAATGCCGGTATGCCAGATGGCCAGTCCAGCCCTGGTACGAACATGTACTACAGTTGTACTGATTTTAAAGAAATAATTCTATGTGTTATATTTGTGTTACCTTTAATGAGTCACAGCAGATAAAACTGGACAAGAGAGAAAAATTATTTTAGCATGTTTACATGTCACATTTTGTGACATGCTACTGGTGGAATGCAAATTTCTCTGTGGATAGGCCTGTCTCCAAAGCATTAGAGTTCACTTCTATTACTTTCTATGATCCATATCCCACTCTGTTTTATTCTAATCTACAATTCCAGTTGGACACCAAGTTCAGTGCTGAGAGAGATGAACTACAGAGGCGTCTTGGTGAACTAGGTGAGATCAGAATTCATTAACAGATTTTCTTCTGTTTGGGGAAAGTTATATTATTGACCATACAGCAGAGGTGGAAAGTAACCAAGTTGACTCAGTTAGGCTACAGGAAATGTGTACTGTGGTCAATTATTGACTAATAGATATTTTTGTAACTTGTGAATTTAGGTTAATTGCAATTTCTATAGAAATTAAATATTGTAGGTTATGCTATGTGGCAAACTCATCTGTGGTCCTGTTGTGCCACCCAGTGGACAAGCTGACTGACTACATGGGGTTCCAGCATTGTACTAAGACCACATGATGGGGCAGCCGTGGCCTTAAGGGTGGTTTATGCCTCGAGATCAGCGTCACTGCATCATGATGCAGTGAGCCGCGCAGTTAACGGAGTGAAGCCCCCCCCATCACGCAGGTACTCTGGGGCACCTCCCCGAAATTGTGTCTCGACGCAGGGAGCGACGGCGTGAAAGGGCGAAAATAGGTCTCTGATTGGTCCTCTCGACCAGCCTGCTCTGTCCTCGAGTCGAGAACAAGCGCTACTTCCTTGTTCTAACCTTCGTCGGTCTACGGACTGTGAGCTCTTCATTAAATAAGTTGCCCGTGCTTTGTTGTTTGATTTATTTACACGAACCAAAGACAACACATGCGCTTGCAAGTTACGACGCTGAAGTTATTTGGACAGTTGAACAGTGGTTCCGAGGTCGAGGAAACATTCCGCTTCGTCCTCGACAAATGAGCCACTTCTTTGTTCCAAACTACCACTGTGGCTGCCAGTGCGATCAAACATGCACGTGATATAAAGATTTAATGTTTCATTTTCATTCTCGTCGAGTCTGTGATGCTAAAAAACAACCGACACGTAGTTTACTCTTTGTATTGAAAGCAGTTTCAGCGCGGAATGACATCGCGCAGACCGTGCTTCAAAACAGGGCATAAACCAAAATTAACTGCATCATGGCTGCGACAAGCTCACTCTGTGGCACAAGTAGGAAGCATAACCCGCCCTTTAGGGAGGTGGTCTTAAGAACAGAGAGTTTGTTTGGAAAATCCCACCCTTACCTCTCCTACCTACAGCTCCATAATTGTCTGAAGTGCCCTTGAACAAGGCACCTGGCCCCACAATTCTCCAGGGACAGACAATAACTGTCAGTTGTTTTGGATAAAAGTGTCAGCTAGTGTAATGGAATGTAATAATCCTTCACTGCATTTAATATACATGTCATTATATCCTGTTGTTGAGAACTTACTGTTTGCTGCAGTGCCACTCAGTGGACAAGCTGACTCACTTCACTACAAACTGGTTGTGGATTTGGTCTGTGATCTCCGTTTGGCTGTTACAATTGGACTTTGCCTCACAGGTCTGAAAACAAAAGATTTACAGCTCAGGTACCAGAACCTTACTGAAGAGAAAGACCAACTACAGCTCCAATACAACAACATCACATCAGAGAAAGACCAGGTAGATGCAGACAACATCAACTTGATTGGGAAAAATATATTTTTTAGTGATAATTCTGTGTGATATTTTTGTACTTTTAATGTGAATCATAGCAGAGAGAATATAGGTCTTCACTAGAGGGGTAAATAATTTTGGCATGTTTACATGTCACATTTTGTGACATGCTACTGATGGAATAATGCACATTTATCTGTGGATGTCTCCAAATTATTAGATTAGGCCTACTTTCCATGATCCATATCCCACTCTGTTCTATTCTAATCTATAATTCCAGTTGGAGACCATGTTCAGTGCTGAGAGAGAGGAACTACAGAGGCGTCTTGGTGAACTAGGTGAGATCAGAATTTGTTAAATGATTTGTTCTGCTTGGGCAAAGTTATTTGCCGTTACCATTTCTAATGTGTGGGCAATTTGGTCTTGCAAAGGTGCCTATGGTGACTATGAGATATTTTGACAACTTGTGCATTTCACTTCACTGTATTTTCTATAGAAATGAAATATTGTAGGTTAAAGGGGTATGTCACTATTTTGGGGCTTAATAGTTCAAATCGTTGGCCAGGGTTTATAAAGATGGCAAAGTGTGTTATTTTTCATGTTAAGCGTTGTCTTGCTTTAAGATAAGTTAAAAGAGGGAGTATGTACAAGATACAAGATACAAGATATTTTATTGTCATATGTATATATATGAAACATATATATACAATGAAAAGCTTCCCTGCTCTGGTAGTCCCAAAAAAGGTAAAAAAAAAGAATGTTAAAAAGGCAAAAAAAGTAGGAAAAAAATATATATTTAAAAAGTTGAAAAAGTTGAAAGCTGCAAAAAATAAATAAAATATTGGCAGGTTGGAGAAAGGGGAGATGTAATGAGTGAATTCCTTCCAATGTCTGTGTTTTTGAATTTAACAGTCTGATACACTGAGGGAAGAAGCTGTCCCTGAGTCGGCTGGTGTGAGCACGTAAGCAACTGTATCTCCGGGCAGATGGTAGAAGGGTGAAGTGTGTGTAGCTGGGGTGGTGCGGATCAGCTATAATTCGTTTGGCCCTCCTCAGACACCGCTGATTGTAGAGATCCTGGATGTTGGGTAGATCTGCTTTGATTGTCCGTTGAGCAGATTTGATGACTCGCTGGAGGTCTCTCCTGTCTTGGGCAGTGGTGTTACCATACCAGGCTGTGAAATTACCAGTTAGTATGCTTTCTATTGTACAGCGATAGAAGTTGGCCAGTATCCTACTCTCCATTCCATATCTGTGCAGCCGTCTCAGAAAAAACAGTCGCTGTCTAGCCGTCTTAGTGATGCAATTGATGTGATGAGACCAGCTGAGATCCTCCTTGATGTTGACTCCTAGGAATTTATAGCTCTTAACCCTCTCCACTGCAGTATCAGCGATGTAAATTGGCTGGTGTGGCTGGTGTTGTGTCCTCCGGAAATCCACGATCAATTCCTTTGTTTTGCTGACATTCAGGAGTAGATTGTTATCCACACACCAGGTTGACAATGCCGCCACCTCAGCCCTGTAGGCTGACTCATCTCCATTTGTGATGCAGCCAATTACCGTAGTGTCGTCAGCAAACTTAATGATGGTATTGGAATTGTGAATGGCTCTGCAGTCATGTGTGAAAAGGGAATAGAGTAGGGGGCTGAGCACACATCCCTGGGGCGCGCCGGTGCTGAGGCAGAGTGTGGAGGAGGTGAACTTGCCCAGTCGCACTGCTTGAGGCCTATCGGTGAGAAAGTTTAGAATCCAGCTGCAGAGTGAAGGATTAAGATTTAGAGATTGCAACTTTAACACTAGTTTGGATGGAATAATTGTGTATGTAGCTAAGCTAGTGAAAGTCAATGGATCACTGTAGCATGTGTGATCCATTGACTCTCACTAGCTTAGATACTGACTCCCTCCTTAAAACAAGACAATGCCTAACATGAAAAATAAGACGCTCTACCGCCTTCATAAACCCAGGGCAACGTATTCAGTCCCGAAATAGTGGCATACCCCTTTAAATGTGGCAAACTCATCTGAGGTCCTGCAGTTCCACCTAGTGGACAATCTGACTCACTACATGTGGTTCCAGCATTGCACCACATGATGGGGCAGTTGTGGACCAGAGCCATACAGAGGGAGAGTTATGCGAATGGAGGACCAGGAAATAAATTGCAGCCCCGCCTTTCAACGAGATCGAGGTCGTGCCTAAAGCGGCTGTCTTTCCATACACTCAACATAGAACCACCACATAAAAAGTCAAAAATAAGGACTAACGAACTATACTGCGGGGTAATCACCACAAATATGTAAACTATCAACTGTCTCTGTAATGATAATCACAACCGTTTTACCATCTGTGATGTTTATCTGAAGATATTACTATGAATAGCGAGTCTTGTCATATTCCCTGCATTGCATCGCATTGCATTTGCTGTGTGCTACGCCCACTTCTAGGCACTAACATTCGCAACGCTAAGTTCCGAGACGCTAAAACAGCTAATTTTGCTAATGTGGAAGTCGGCCCTAGGACACAGTGGAGATTGCCCGACTCTCCCTCTGTATGGCTCTGTCGTGGCCTAATCAGGAGGTGGTCTTAAGAACAGAGGGTTTGTTTGAAAAATCCCACCCTTATCTCTCCCTACACACTCCATCAATGGCTGAAATGTCCTTGAGCAAGGCACCTGGCCCCACAATTCTCCAGGGACAGACAAAAGGCATGATCCCACATTACTCCGGGAAATGAAAATAACTTTTGGACAAAAGACGTTTTGGATAAAAACGTCAGCTAGTGTAATGTAATGCAATGATCCTTTGCTGTTTTTTTTCTATATATGCCATATTATACTCAGACTCATCAGAAATCCTGCAGTGCCACTCAGTGGACAAGCTGACTCACTGCATGGGGTTACTGGAACAGCACGACACTAAGACCACACATCACATGATGATCCAGTAGCTGTAGTGGAGTCCTTCATAGAATCAGCAATAAAATGTTGTCTGAGCTTGTTGATCACTAACATGTTACATACACAGCTCCTCAGGGAAGCATCAGCTCTAACAGTCCACTCTATTCTGTTGAAATATGGCCAACACTGACATGGGTCGTTATGAATGTCCAATGAAGCAACATCTGGTACTGACAATATATTTGTGAAGCCTGGAAATGTATGTATACACCCATTAGCAAATGTAATTCACTACTGGGGATGGCTAGTGACGATTCAGCTTGTTCCTGATTGGCTGACAAACCACCATGAAATCCACCCTGTTTGTCCTCCTGTTTCACTGATTGGTTCTAGTATTAGCCTACTGCATGATTTTAAGATAGTGTTATCTGACTTTTATACAGAGTGTGGTAACCTTTGCCATTCAGAGTTGGGGAGGTGGTCTTTCTGTTAAAACACATGACATGTGTTGGACAAAATTACACATTTAGGCTCTAAAATAACTGGTACAGATGTTAAATCGATCAGGCACATTTCTGATGAGTACACGACTACCTTAACCATAAAAATATTGGACGACTCATCTCACCCCCTTTTCTTGGAGTACTCCCCCCTACCCTCTGGCCTTAGATACAGGTTACCCTTCTTTAAGACAAGTAGAGGGTTAACATCTTTTGTTCCTAGAGGCATACAATCTTTAAAAAAGTTAAGTTCAGACAGAATGACTGTACTAATTGCATATAGGATTTATTTTTTTATTTTAATCTACTTTGTATGTTTTGTTTGTCTTTTTTAGTCTAGTCTGGTCTTTGTGTGCTATTGTAATTGTCTGTCCAAATGTTTATTGTACTCCCAAATGCAAGACAAATTCCCTTTGGGGCAATAAAGGAATATTCATTCATATTCATGCAGAGGTATTTGAAAAACATCCTCTTATTCTCTCAGCAAATGGAGTCTGTGTTTGTCATGTGGAATGCTGTGTTAATAAACATGACTTGTGTGGATAACCTTTTCTACCATTCTCATCCTCAGAACCACATGACATGAAAACAATTAAACAACATGCAGGTAAGTGTGTTAGTATCTAAATAAATCATAACCAGTATCACATGTGTTTCCCTATAAAACAGAATTACAACACAACGAAGGTTGAATGAGAATATTATGCAGGATTGCCTACTATATGACTATACAACTCAAACACTAATTTACATTGCAAGTACAAGTAAAAGTACAAGCACATTTGCCTCCTTATAAAAAATGCTTTGCTATGTTCAGGAGTTGCACAGTAAAACTTGTGATTCAAATAAATAATGTTAGATATAGAAATTGAACTTCATTTCTACCTTGCCCACTAGTGGATGTGACCCTGGATCCTGATACAGCACATCCCAAGCTCATTCTATCTGCTGATGGGAAACAAGTGAAGCATGGAGACACACGGCAGAATCTCCCAGATACCCCAAAGAGGTTTATTAAGTTCATCTTTGTTTTGGGAAGAGAGGGCTTCTCCTCTGGCAAATTCTACTTTGAGGTTCAGGTTAAGGGGAAGACTGGGTGGACTATAGGAGTGGCCAAGGAGTCTGTTGATAGGAAGGAACAGGTATACATGGACCCTACATATGGATTCTGGACAATATGGCTGAGAAATGGCACATATCAGGCTCTAGCTGGTCCCCCTGTTCCCCTCTCCCTGAAGGGGACGCTCCAAAGGGTGGGGGTGTTTGTGGACTATGACACAGGTCTGGTCTCCTTTTATAATGCATGTTGCGGGGATCATATCTACTCATTTACCAATGTCTCCTTTACTGAGAAAATGTATCCATATTTCAGCCCCGGTCTTAATGGGGGAGGTACAAATTCTTCCCCTCTTGTGATCTCCCCAGTCCATGTCTGCCCCATCAAGTAAATAGCACATCAAGTGTCACTTGTAGGGCTTGACACTGGCACCTGACAATCAGCCAAATGTTGGTAAAACTGTATTTTCAGTGTCGTTGGCATATTGGATGACATCACCTTAGTCAATATTCTGTTGTTTTCTCCTTGTGCATCAACCAGATTTCATTGCCAAGGGATCATTGTAAAGCGTAGTTTGAATATGTAGGCCTACTCTCAATATGCCCCTGGGCCTACCTGCAGCCTGTTTTCATGTGGACACAATTGGTTATATTTAAGTTGAAGAAGACACGTATTTGCACTCACTGATTTATTTTCATGTGGGAAGCTGTGTTAATAGCACTGATCTTTTTGCTTTAGTACTTAATCTTCTGTACTTCGAATTACTGTACTGTGATTTGCTACATTGATGATTGCTCAGACTTGTGCCATAAATGCCTGACTGTGTCAAATGCCTGGTGCCAGTGAGTTTGATACAAGTACAATACTTCCATCTTTGTTTGGGTCATCCACCATACCAGGTCACCCTTTCTGAGATATTCTTGTTTGCCCCATGTTGTACCAGTTTGAGTTTTCTGTTGCAGTATTCCTTCAAAGCAATAAACATTTTTCATCATTTTCAACATCGTTTTCTCGGGCTGTCATTGTCCTCTGGACTGTGCATTCACCCCAGTGAAATGTCAAATGAGGTCAAACAGAGCAAAAATAATTTGCATTGCTCAAGCACAAATAGGCCCGCCTCCCATCTGTGATTTTCCACACTTCAGTGTACTGACACTTTGGAGAAAATAATGAACACCAGACATCTTAACGCAGCAAAAGTTGTGCTTCCTCTTTTTTACTCATCTCCCGAATAGCTTGTTTAGCTCTTGCTTAGTTAGCTCTTGCTACTTTTACTTTTCTGAGGAGTGATGATTGGTGTTTTTCTAGTCGTTAACTTTGCGGTTTACATGACAGCCTAATGAAGGCATAGTATATAGGCCTATATGCTGTTATGCCTATACGATGAGAAGTTCACGAGCAGAATAAAGCGAATACAATACAAAAGCCCTATCAACTATTGTCCTGGCTACTCCCCTTCCCAGACCAATCTTCAATGGACCCTCACCCTCCATACTGCAACTAAGATGGTGAGAGGCTTTCAGATGGCTGAGGAGCCAGATCACTGACTTGTATAGTGAGCTAGATGAACCAAATGAGTCAGGCTAACCAACATCCTAATGTGAGGATGTTAATAACCTTGCAGAGCAGCTGCACTGAGTCTGCACTTCCACTACACTGAGTCTGAGTCCATCACTTCCACTACATCAAACAATATATTGACCCTGAACTCTGACTGATCACCCTCTCAAAACTCTTCAAGAATATATAATAGACATCACAGAATCCCTGCTGGCCAATCAGTCTTCCTAGTGTGTGACCTATATACACTTGGAAAGCATGGGGATAAGAATCGTATCTGCTTTAGGGGGGCATACAGTGCCCTCCATTATTATTGGCACCCCTGGTTGAGATGTGTTTTTTAGCTTCCAATTATTATTATTTTTCTCTAAATAATATGGGACCTTAATGGAAAAAAGAGAAAAATCCAACCTTCAATACAAGTGCATTTATTCAGTGGGGAAAAAATCCCACATAAAGAAATAATTATTTGACATCAAATGATGTGTGTCACGATTATTAGCACCCCTGTTGTTAATATTTTGTACAACCCCCTTTTGCCAACAAAACAGCACCTAATCTTCTCCTATAATGTTTCACAAGATGGGAAAAGACAGAAAGAGGGATCTTCAGCCATTCCTCTTTGCAGAATCTCTCTAAATCATCCAGAGACCTGGGTCCTCTCCTCTGTACTCTCCTCTTCAGCTCACCCCACAGGTTCTCAATGGGGTTGAGGTCTGGGGACTGAGATGGCCATGGGAGGAGCTTGATTTTGTGTCTGGTTAACCATTTCTGTGTAGATTTGGCCATATGTTTAGGGTCATTGTCTTGCTGAAAGACCCAGTGACGACCCATCTTCAGCTTTTTGGCAGAGGGCAACAGATTTTGATTTAAAATGTCCTGGTATTTCAAAGCATTCATGATGCCATGCACCCTAACAAGCTTCCCAGGGCCTTTGGAAGCGAAACAGCCCCACAGCATCACTGACCCACCCCCATACTTCACAGTGGGTATGAGGTGCTTTTCAGCATGCGCATCTTTCGTGGCACGCCAGACCCACTTAGAGTGTTTGTTGCCAAAAAGCTCAATCTTGGTCTCATCTGACCAAAGCACACGGTCCCAGTTGAAGCCCCAATACCGCTGGGCGAACTCCAGACGTTTGCGTTTATGATTGTGGGTGAGGAAAGGTTTTCTCCGTGCATGCCTCCCAAACAGCTTGTTGGCGTGTAGACAGCGCCTGATGGTTGATTTGGAGACTTTGTGACCCCAGGATGCTACCATTTGTTGTAATTCTGTAACAGTGAGCTTTGGAGATATTTTGATTTCTCTTACCATCCTCCTCACTGTGCGTGGTGGCAAAATAAACTTGGGTCCTAGTCCAGGCTTGTTTACCACTGTTCCAGTTGTTTTGAACTTCTTAATTATTCCTCTCACAGTAGATATGGGCAGCTGCAGTTGAGTGGCAATCTTCTTGTAGCCTCTGCCTGACCTGTGAAGGTCGACGCACATCTGCCTCACTTGTATGCTGTGTTCCTTTGTCTTTCCCATGTTTAAGAGTGGATAAGAGAAATGGCCTCGGTGTCACGTCATATTTATACCCCAGGGAAACAGGAAGTGATGAATTACTAATTAAATGTTCCTACATACTCTGGTAAACTTTGTAAACTACTGTAGAAATGACAGAAATGCTTCAATTATATTTATTTCCTGGGAATTGTTAAGGGTGCCAATAATTGTGGAACAGGTGATTTAATGAAAAATAATTATTTTTTAGTCAGGGATTTGAGTTGAAGGCTACATTTTCCTAAAATTTTCAGTGTGACAGCATTCTTCTGCAATAAACACTGAATTTATTTTAGGGCTTTTAACACATCTCAACCAGGGGTGCCAATAATTATGGAGGGCACTGTAGGTGATCTCGTTAATACAGTATTTGAATTTTAGGCAAAATCCACTTCAATTCCCAAATCAGACCAGGGAATAGTTTTACAGTCACTGAGTTCCACCTGCTCTTGGAATTTGGGTCGGACTTTGTTGGGAATTAATGAAAGATAGATTCTGTTTAACTTTAATTAATATTGCAATTATAAATTAGTCTCATGTTCAAAGTCTCTGGGCTGGAACATTTCATACCACATATGTTTCCCTCATTTACAAGTTTTGCATGCACAGACCTATTCCTGATAATGTGTCTGTGACTTCCTCTTTAGAGGTTCACTATCATTTTCACTATGAGCATATGGCAGAGGCCACTTCACTGACCCACCAGAACAGCTTCACACTCCACATGGACCAGATAACACGAGACAAACATGTCTGAGGATATTTGTGAAAATGCAGATTCTTTTCACATTACAAATGCAGCATATAACACAGATGAAAACATTTATATGATTGAAGTTACTGATCTCAACAGTGGACCCCACATAGCTCTGGAGGAGAACGTAAGTGTGCAGGATTTTCAGTCATGGACATGGATATTTAGAGTAAAGCCCATAACGTACTGTATGTTCAAATACACTTGAACTAATTTGTAGTCATGTTCTCCTCAGGTCGCTACAAACTGGTTGTGGTGTTGGTCTGCATTCTCCTCTTGGCTGTTACCATCGCACTTTGCATCACAAGTCTGAAAACAAAAGATTTACAGCTGCAGTACAAGAACCTTGCTGAGGAGAAAGCCCAGGTAGAAGCAGACAAAATAACTGTACTGTATATCTGTGATTTTAATTTATTTGCTGCTTGAAAACATAGCCTGCCTATTTTTGGACACCAGATGGAAATTAGCATTTGTGCTATAATCTGGCGCATTTACATATATGTTCTGTATGTAGGTATGTTCATTAATGTGCAATGCCCTGAAAAATAAATTAAGTAAAGTAAAGTAAGTAACTTGGTTAGAATTTTATTTTATTTTATGTTTGATATTTTTGCTATTTTTTTGTTTTAATATGCAAATATATCATCACCAGTATCACACGTGTTGCCCTGCAAAACAGCATTGCAATACAATGCAGGTTGAATTACAATGAAATGCAGGTTGAACTATAATATAATGATGACTATACAACTTAAAACACTTTAAAACACATACTTTGCATGAGAAGTGCATTTACCTACTTTTTAACCTGTTATAACACTGTGTTAAAAATGTGTTGTTACCATAATGGCAATGGCCGAGTTGTAGTGAATAACTTGAGTCCCTGTGTTATGTCATACTAGTAGAGTGGTACTATGGTAATTAACCTTTCAATGACAATTATAGCTTGCTTCAGATGGTGCGGTGTGCATTATGGGGCTAATTTGTTTTGGTTGTAGGAGTTGCACAGTCAAATTGATTGAAGTGAATAAGGTTATAGAAATTGACCTTCATTTATATCTTGTCAACTAGTGGATGTGACCCTGGATCCTGACACAGCAAACCCCCATCTCCCCGTCTGCTGATGCGAAACAAGTGAAGATTGGCGCATGGAAGAATCTCCCAGATACTCCAAAGAGGTTTAGTCATGCTGCCAGTGTGTTGGGAAGAGAGGGCTTCTCCTCTGGAAAATTCTACTATGAGGTTCAGGTTAAGGGGAAGACTAAGTGGGATATAGGAGTGGTCAAGGAGTCCATTAACAGAAAGGGAGACATAACACTGAGTCCTACATATGGATACTGGACAGTAGGGCTTAAAGATGGGACCTATGGGGCTCTAGCTAGGCCATCTGTCCCCCTCTCCCTGAAGGGGAAGCTCCAAAGTGTGGGGGTGTTTGTGGACTATGGTGCAGGTCTGGTCTCCTTTTATGATACAGATTGCTGGAATCAAATCTACTCATTTACCAATGTCTCCTTTACTGAGAACATCTATCCATTCTTCAGCCCCGATAATAATGATGACGGTACAAATTCAGCCCCTCTCACAATCACCCCAGTCAATGCCTGACTGATCAAGTAAAAGTGCATGTCACGTTGGGGTGGGTGGGTTTGTTCTCTAATTCTATATTAGAAATGACATTGCTCTATGTGTGCTTTATATTAGGTGACGGGCATGAGAGATTCTTATTATATGAGGATTATTATGAGGACTGCAGATTGCTGGACTCATATCTACTCATTTATCCATGTCTAATTTACTGAGGTATCCACGCTTTGAACGCTCTCGTACTCCCCACCCATAGCCTCAGCAGTCTTCGTATATACTCAGCCGCATAGCTCTCACCGTCTGTGTACTCTATATCTGCCTCATAATCAATGATCCAGTGAATGACAGTGTGGGATGATTGGGAGAATTTCTGTCCACAGTTTGTTTAAACTTGTTATTATGCTCAATTTTGTTAATAGTGCTGGCATATGTTATACGGTTTTCATCTGAAATCATTGGTTTAGGACTAATTTAGCTTAATGTCTTAAGTGTGTTCTATATGTGGGTGGGAGACGTGACACCTTGTTTTTTCGTAACATTGGTTAAAAACCTACAAAACTGTTATTTTCCTTTAAAAAACAAATGTCAATGAAAGAAGATGTGGTACATGATGTTTCATATTAGTCTTAGATGAGAAGAAACATTTTTGTTAAGATTCATGTAAAGGTTTATATGTCAAATTTCCTGCGGTGTGACCGTAACATTAATGAAACAATATATAATAATATATATATAAATTAACCAACAACATTTTGAATAATGTATGAAGCATTTGGCATGATTGCATAAATCTTAACTTTAGATTAAGATATGTGAATGTGGAAAAAACTCAAGACAGTAATATTAACTACAAGTTCAATTTCGTAACACAAATTGCGTCCTGTGGGGTGACATGTATGTCAATGTTTGTGAATGGGCTGCTGCAAGGCCAACTACAAGGGTCTTAAAGACTGGCTCCTAGCCAGTCAGTACCTCAGTTATTGGAGAGTGCTGTGGAAGTTTAAGGTGACTCTTAACCTCTTAATATGTCTTTATATTGCAATCTTTCTGTCACACAATGCTTAGGTTCATTTTATGGTGTCCTGTGGTGTGACTGCTCTTATAGGAGGAAAAAAAGTTTTTTTCATTAATGAAAACACATATTAAGATTAAACACAATATCATTATCAAGTTATCATGAGCTCAGATGTTAGTCATATATACAAAAGGATTAAAATGGCCATAATGCAGTGAATTCCCTGTAGTTTGACTCCATTTTCCTGCGGTGTGACATGCCTATGCTATGTGCTGATGCAGGACACATTTTCCCAAAAATGGCAAAAATAAGGTGAAATTCCACAGACCACTAAGTGCTTTATTTTTTTCTATTTTTTTTCCAATTTTTATCCATCATTTTTTTCAGGAATTTGAAAAACTTTTTTTTTTTTGCGTTACGCCCTTAAATGTCAACCACCCATGTATCAACCTACTGAAAGTAATGTGTTTGTAAGTCATATTTTTTTTCATCATTACTGCCGAATTGAATGAATTGTTCATTTTCAGTGTATGAAATGTTGAATTGCTGTATAGGCTCCATAAAGCCAAGTGTGTCATCTCATTTAAGTGGAGGCTACAGTGCAGTAAATGACTGAGAGAGTCCATTTTTGAGTTTCATTGTAAATGTCCAGTTTTACAGCTACAATCTAGCTGATCTTGTCTGATATTCAATGATTCTACACTGCTTTGGTACTGAGGACAAATCAAGTTGTTTAAGTGGAGTTACTACTGAGGTGCTTTTGTTGTGTAAGGTCGGTGTCAACCTGCACGTGTGCTGTAATGTTGTGGGATAAAGTCACGAGTTGTGGCCGATGGACTGACACTAGCCTAGCCAGCAGAGTAGGCCCCTACCTAATGTTTCCTAATGTCCTACCTAATGTCAGTTGCATTGACAGTGCAACTTTTCCTATCCGTCATTGCGAAAATAGTAGGGTAAAGTCTATGTGTGACAACAAGCAGGAACGACACACACACCATATATGATTATATGATTTCCTGAAAGTTGTCCCTATTGGTGCTTCCTCATACAGAATTATTAGGTGAAACTTGTATGAATAAAGTACAAAATGGACATGGCATTCACAGACAATGTGTATGATGAAAATTCTGACTGAAGTAGGCCTACTTAAGTAAAGGTGGGGTTGCAGGTTAACCATTTCAAGAAAATGTACTATTATGACATCACGTTGGGGGTTCCGCAGGCTCATAGGAGTCTATGTAGAACCTTAGAATACTGGGGGAGTTCCCCCAACGTGATGTCATACCTGCAACCCCACCTTTAATATGGATTAATAGAGGACTCATCTTTTATAGCGATAAAATGTAACTCACCTTTACCACTGAGCACCAAAACACAATTTAGAAAAATAGCCTAATGCTACATGAAGGGTCCACATTATTGAAGCCTCGCTACGGTTCATATGATATAAGCCCAATTTATCTCATTATAGTGTAATCACTACAGCAGTGGTCTCTAATAATTTCACCCCAAGAGCCAAATTATGTTGCATATGTTTTTTTTTTTTTTTAAGATAATTTTTAGCTCTGCTTTGACCTACCCTGCCCAACATTCTCCCCAATGACCATGACTTAGAGGAAGATGACGGCCTACATCAGCCTGCTCCATGGCAGTCAAGAATCTAGGTGAGGCAGGATCTCATCCGACGAAGATTTACCCTATAGGAACAGTAGCAACTTACAATCTTTGTAAATAACATTGATTCTCTTTAAACTAAACCTGCCTTTGAGAACCAGGTATGGACTAGGACAATAAATCCAATATTACATTACATTACATTACATTGCACTTAGCTGACGCTTTCATTTTGTTCAAAGCGACTTACAACTATTATTTTTCAGGGTATTGGTTACAGTCCCTGGAGCAATGTGGGGTTAGGTGCCTTGCTCAAGGGCACTTCAGCCATGGATGGAGGTGTAGGGAGAGGTCAGGGGGGATTCGAACCGGCAACCCCTAGATTGAAAGACCAACTCTCTAACCACTAGGCCACGGCTGCCTAATAGGCCTCAATCAATATGTGTATCATTAAAATGTTTATTTTATTATTCTTTGTTTTTATTCAAACTTTGCTGTGACTATTTTTTTTCTTTCCCCACCTCTAAAAGTTGCTCCTCCACTCTGGGTATTGTGAGTCCTTTCAGGATTTGCCTGCAGTGTAACCATCTCTTCTGACCTTCCGGGTAGGTCACATCAGGCAAAAGGCCTCGTCCTGAAAGGGACATGAGACATCCAGGCTGTAACAATATCTAAAAGAAACTTCTAAAGGATAATGTGTTAAAGAAAACAATTCACATAATAACACCAGTCAGATGTGAAATGCAGTGGTTGCAACTTACCACTTGAGAACTTACTGTACTTCTTTGCAGACTCTGAGTTGGGCCCAGGGACTGGTGGACAGAATAATTATAAAATAGCCACAGCAATACACGGACAATTTGCCATATTAATATCCCCTTCACTTTCCAAGCCAAAGCTATCCGCTTGCAGGCCTACTGCAGTTCTTAATGTGGGGGTAGACTTTGTTCTTGCTGAAAGCTGATTGGGTCATGACACAGACATGCCAGTAAAGTGCAGTGTCAATAGACTGTAGGCTATAACAGAGCCTAGCTAGAGGTAAACTTCAGTTCAGTTCAGTGTGTGCGCGCGCGTTTCAGTGTTGTAAGACAGTGAGGAGAAACGACCTCTTTATTACCTATACAGCAAGTCATCGATGAACACGCCACAAGTTTCATCCACTGAGTGCCCCCTGACGCGTAGGCTGAGACAGAGTGGTCGTGTTTAGCATGGCAGTCCTCAGTCTCACCTCTCCTTCCACGGATCTCTCCTCAATAAGCAAAAGCATATTTTTTCGAGGGGCTCAAGGTGTATGGCACTGACCCACCCCACTCCCAAGCCCCGGTCTTCCTTGGCTCCCGGCTTGTAGTTTTATCCGCCCACTTCGCGGCGAAGCTCGCCCACAGCCGACACCGATTGGGCGACACTCGCCCACCCCTCTTCTTCTTTACACAGTGGTCAATCACCCCAGGGACTTCACCGTCAAATGTTCTAGGAGTTCTTTCCTCCCTGAAACCTCCAATTCTTGCTTGCTGATTTTTTTTTAACCGTTTTTCCTCCATCTTTCTGGTGTCGTTTTTGCCGTAGGCAAACCGTTGGTCTTTGGTCTTGTGTAAGTTTTCCCCCAACACAGAACATTCTTCTATGAAAATCCTTATAAAAGTGTTAAGTGTAAGAGATGGCATTGTTCTAACAAAAATGTTGAGAGATTTAGTTTTTCCCTAATCTACATGATGTGACAAAACCAGGAGACGTCACTGTCAGCTTTATTGAGCCAATAGCAGAAATTGTTTTCATATGACTTAGACTATAGGCCTAATGACACCAGAGGGAGTGTTCTTTTCTTACATAACATTAATGTGACAACTTCAAATATGAACAACCGTATATCGGGCCATCAGTGAATTCCTTAAGAGAAAAACAGAAAAAAATCAACTGTAAGCCTCGTGGTGCCGTTACGAATAGCCTCGTTTCTCGTGGTTGGGTGACGAAAGGGGGAATTGACAATTGGGGTAGTTTGGTTCTGGGGGGAAGAATAATGCGGACGGACGTCAACAATCAAGTGTGAGTGAAGGCTAACTGGAAACGACGGTAATCAAACATTTCAAACAAGTGTTAAGTTTAGGGTTAAGGTTAGGGTTAAGGTTAGGGAAAATGTCTGAGGAAGGGAGAGATGGCATGAAACCACGAAAACGAGGCTATATCGTAATGGCACCACTGTTACGACCCCCTGTGCTCCCCCTCCAGGCCATTCCTTGCCAGTGCACGGGTAGGGATAGGTGTGGCTCTACTACAGGTCTCCTCTGCCAGAGCACAGGTGGGGTGGGCAGTAGTGTAGTCTACGTAGAACGCGGGTATACGGAGTATACCCACTTCTAAATTTCTGGGGCCTCATTTATCATCCGTTCGTAGAATGTCTTCTAAATTGTGTCTTACGAGTGAAATTTAGAATGTTCGCAAGTACAAAAAAATTGGGATTTATCAAAAATTGGCTGCTCCTACGCACACGTCTGCATGATAAATCCCACACCTTCCCAATCGCTGTGCACGCGCGCATTCGGGGTAATTTGCATCCCGAAACACCTCCAAGTAACCATATATGGTGTTAAAATATATTCAAATGCCATGTTAATTCGAAGGCGCCACCCTGTTTGGAAACACATGAACACACGCGGACAAACGCGCCAGTCGAAGCGCTGGCGGGAAATGCGGTGATAGAAACATTTCCGCGGCAGAAGTGGAGATGCTTTCGACAGGAGGACAGTGTTTCAAAGTAAGTAAAAGAAGGAGACACACATGGACGAAAAAACTGTAAAATAGCACACTGTCATACGCCATTGTCATTCAAAGCAAACCTTGCACGGTCAATATTATTAGCAATTTCGTGTTTCTTCCACTCGCACACATGTTCTGAGGTGTGCGTAGATTTAGGCACATTTCTACGTTCAAGTACATGTTCATAAATCCCACACTTTGCTCAGGAATGATCGCACGCACGCTTTACGCACAGATCTGTGCCTAAGAACGCTTGATAAATGAGGCCCCTGGGATTTCAGTATACCCACTTAAAATTGATTGATCCATTGTTTTGAATAGCACAAGTATATACAGTATACCCACTTGCTCAATGCTCAAATATACAGTATACCCACCATAAAAAAGTAGACTACACCACTGGGGGTGGGGCCTGATTAGTCTAATTGAGTGCACCTGGGGCCTCATTTATCATCGGGTCGTAGAATGTCTTCTAAATTGTGTCTTACGAGTGAAATTTAGAATGTACGCAAGTACAGAAAAAACGGGATTTATCAAACGTGCGTTGGCTGCTCCTACGCACACCTCTGCATGATAAATCCCACACCTTCCAAATCACTGTGCACGCGCGCATTTGGGGTAATTTGCATCCCGAAACGCCTCCAAGTAGCCATATATGGCATTAAAATATATTCAAATGACATGTTAATTCGAAGGCACCACCCTGTTTGGACACACATGAACACACACGGACACACGCGCCAGTCGAAGCACTGGCGGGAAGAGCGGAGATAGAAACATTTCCGCGGCAGAAGTGGAGGTGCTTTCGGCAGGAGGAGGACAGTGTTTCAAAATAAGTAAAAGAAGGAGACACACATGGACGAAAACACTGTAAAATAGCACACTGTCATACTCCATCGTCATTCAAAGCAAACTGTACCTTGCACGGTCAATATTATTTGCAATTTCATGTTTCTTCCACTCGCACGCATGGTCTGAGGTGTGCGTAGATTTAGGCACATTTCTACGTTTAAGTACATGTCCACTCTTTGCTCAGGAATGATCGCACGCACGCTTTACGCACAGATCTGTGCCTAAGAACGCTTGATAAATGAGGCCCCTGGACTCTGGTGGTGGGTATTTAAGAAGCTAGCTTCAGATCCTTTGTTAGGCACTTTTGGGTAGGGACTGGAGGCATTTGGTTTGGCTTTGTAGGTCTGGTTTATTTAGGTTTTGGTTAGGCACATAGGGTTTTCGTACAGGTTACTTTGAATCTCTCGCTTACTTTTGCTCTTGCTTTCTCTCACTCTCCTGCTCTCTGTTGCTCTCTCTTCTCTTGTTTTTAGGAACTGACTGATTACTGACACATACTTTGCATGCACAAATGCTTGGCATCATCCAACCCCTAGACATTTGGCCATTGATGACATTTGAAAATAAATATTTGAAAACTGTATTTTGGTTGTAATGTCCCTCTTTTATGTTTCGACCCTTGTAATGAGCCAGGGTCGTAACAACCACAAGGCATACAGTTGATTTTTTCGCGAGACTGGGCTCATATGAAATAAACCCCTCCACCCCAACATTGCGATAACATGCACACGACACATAACTTCCACAGTACATTCCCAAACACAGCTTGAAGTCATTAACAGTAACAATAACACACTCCCACACACTCCCAGGAAGTAACAGGCACACAGCCCTGTTACAGTAGGCTATGAAGTTGTGTGAATCCGTCCCTCGCTATGTGGGATAGGAGTGGCTAAGGAGTCAATTTACAGGAAGAGGGTAACACTGGCTCTAAATATGGATAGGTCTTTGAATCTCCAGTCTGCATAGAGCACATCTTAGAGGCCACTCAGACAGTCAAGAAGCAGAAAATCATGCCAGAGAACGAAGAGTCTTTCAACACCTCAAGACCCGCTAACAAGGCTGAAACTATTTCTATGAATGAAGTTCCTAAAGGATCACAGCAGAGGACTGAGCATGGCAAAATCACAGATAGCTCTGCAGGACATTACCGTAAGTATGCATTACTGTATGTTCAATCTGGGACTTTCATGTTTACAGTATTCCACATGTTGTTCAAATGCTCTCTTGCACACATGCTCTCCTCAGGTCGCTACAAACTGGCTGTGGTGTTGGTCTGTGTTCTCCTCTTGGCTGTTACCGTCACACTTGGCATCACAATTCTGAGCACAAAAGATTTGCAGCTCAGGTACAAGAACCTTGCTGAAGAGAAAGATCAACTGCAGCTCAAATATACCAACATGACAGCTGAGACATCACAGGTAAAGATACTTGGATACTGGACTGGATTTTTTTTTTTTTTAAATTAAAGTAAAATGAGTGAAAAAAAAACTCTTGCGCCCATGACGATCCAACCCTTTTTTTTTTTACCCTGAACCCATATGCTTACACTAACAGTGTTTGCATATCTAATCAGTTATGACTGTGCATGCAGAAATCAAGGCCGTCCGTCTTTATTAGGTTACTTGGGTTACTTGGGTTCGTCCTTCGTCCCACCTGGCTAGAACATCTACTCACACATACAGACTCACAATGGGGCAATAAGACACCACACAATACAGCCTTCGAGCCTTCCTAACTTCATGCGGGGCCTGCTACACACAATCACACACAGAGTGATATTCAGTAAGGGCCACCAGCGTCTCATCTAGAACTACACCAAGCAGATCCAGCAGCATGGCTTCTAGAATCAAGTTTAGGTTAGGGCCTATATTAACAATAACAATTCAATACAATATGTATTTATATAGCGGAATATTGCAACTAACCAATTGGGAAACACACACACACACACACACACACACACACACACACACACACACACACACACACACACACACACACACACACACACACACACACACACACACACACACACACATTAATATTCCTAGAAAAATATCACTCAGAGAGTGTTCCTAACATAGCATCTTAATTCCATAACATCAAGACCTAGCCCAGGCTACTAGTGCAGTGTAATTTTACTTATCTGAAAAGCCGTTGCAAGGGACAAGACACTGGTAGCTCTTCGCCAAAAAGGAACTCCTTCCCACCATCCACCTATAATATTAAGCAAATTAATCTATGATTCTTATGATCCCAAGACTGAGTTTCCTTTACCTAGAGCAGGGGTGGGCAATTATTTTGGACCAAGGGCCACATTGGGTGGAGAATATTGACCAAAGGGTCAGATCTTGCAGGCAATTTGCCCAGTATCAATAATAATAATAATAGTGTATGGTGACATAACTCATCAGCTTTGCCATTCCTGTGCATATGTAAATGTATTTCGATATAGCCCATGTAACTTTAAATTCACAAGACCACTGTTTTATGAGTCATTTTAAGAATGTTGAGTGACCATATGAATTTGGATTAAAAAAATGTATGTCTTGTAAATGCTCTGTTGGCCGCATGAAATGGCTCAGCGCGCCGCATGTGGCCCCCGGCCTGATTTTGCCCACCTCTGACCTAGAGGGAATATTGGGCCTACAGAACTCAAATGATCTTATACACTTTAATTATGTCAAAATAAAACCATTGGCATTTTGGCTGGATCACGCCATGACACCTTCCAATCTGACACAGTTTTAGGTTAATTATCTAATCTCCATGCCATTCTGTCCATAACACAAATTAAGTGAAATAGGCTGCTATAGTTATTTAGTGACCCAAACAAGTTCTCACATATACATACACTAACACATGCAAAAGAATGGAAGCGAAATGACTTCATTTGAACACACAAACTCCCCAAAACAACCAGATATATGAAAATAGAAAGAAAATGCAACACAGTTATTGTCTCCTATGAAACTTGGGTCAACATCATTATTATTATTATCATTATTTCATAGTTTGCAACTCATATACCTCAGTTTCTGAAAGGGAAATGCCCCTAAGATACATGAGTAAGATCTGAGATGGAGGAATGATGCAGAATAACACTGTAGCCGTTATCTCAAAGATCTGTCCTAGAGAAACTCCAAGTATCTGCGTTCCCTCCTACAGGACGCCTCAGACTGGGAGTTAAGAGTGGATTTGAAAAAGAAATTAGCCTTTCCACAACAGACTGCCGTGACCTCGCTCCGTCCTGATATGGTGATGTTTAGACCATATTACTGTAGTTGAGGAACTCACTGCGCCGTGGGAAGACAGGCTTGTACCAACAGAAGGCAGCAAAATACCAGGGGCCTCATTTATCAAGCGTTCTTAGGCACAGATCTGTGCGTAAAGCGTGCGTGCGATCATTCCTGAGCAAAGTGTGGGATTTATGAACATGTACTTGAACGTAGAAATGTGCCTAAATCTACGCACACCTCAGACCATGCGTGCGAGTCGAAGAAGCACGAAATTGCAAATAATATTGACCGTGCAAGGTACAGTTTGCTTTGAATGACAATGGAGTATGACAGTGTGCTATTTTTTACAGTGTTTTCCTTCATGTGTGTCTCCTTCTTTTACTTATTTTGAAACATGGTCCTCCTCCTGTCGAGAGAACCTCCACTTCACAGAAATGGTTCTATCTCCACACTTCCCGCCAGCGCTTCGACTGGCAGTGCGGTAAAGTTAGTTTGATATTGGACATTCATTTGACATTCAAAATAAAAACTTGATGGATCTGAAAAATAAGTCTTGTGGTACATGAGGGACTTCTGTCCCTATGTTAAAAATATGGTTTGATGACTCAAGGTCAAAAGGTCAAGGAGCCTAATTAGTTTATATCAACATATTAAGTATTTTTATTATTTGTAGAATTACTTGAGTGCTAAATCTAAAAAACAAGTCTTGTGGTAAATGAGGTATATTTATCTCTGTTTTATAAAATTGGTGTGGTGATCAGAGGTCAAAAGGTCAAGGAGCCTAATTCATTTACAACACATTTTTTATGATTTTAATTTTTTCTGAATTGACAGAATGAAGAATGACAAATTGAACCCTTGTGGCATATCAGGGACACATGCCTCTGTGTTACAAAACTGGTTAACCGACTCAAGGTCAAAAGGTCGCGGAGCCTAATTCATTTATATCACTCATTTTTGTAATATTATTATTAAAATACCAACCAATGTGTTGAATCTGTAAAACAAGTCTTGTGGCAAATGAGGGACATGTCTGTGTGATAGACCTGGTGTGGTGAGCCAAGGTCAAAAGGTCAAGGAGCCTAATTCATTTATACCACCATTTTAAATATTTTTTATTATTTATAGAATTATTTGAGTGCTAAATCTAAAAAACAAGTCTTGTGGTAAATGAGGTATATGTATCTCTGTTTTATAAAACTGGTGTGGTAATCAGAGGTCAAAAGGTCAAGGAGCCTAATTCATTTAAAACACATTTTTTATGATTTTATTTTTTTCTGAATTGACAGAATGAAGAATGACAAAATGAACTCTTGTGGCATATGAGGCACACATGCCTCTGTATTACAAAACTGGTCAACAGACTCAAGGTCAAAAGGTCGCGGAGCCTAATTCATTTATATCACTCATTTTTGTAATATTAATATTAAAATACCAACCAATGTGATGAATCTGTAAAACAAGTCTTGTGGCAAATGAGGGACATTTATGTCTGTGTGGTAGACCTGGTGTGGTGAGCCAAGGTCAAAAGGTCAAGGAGCCTAATTCATTTATACCACCATTTTAAATATTTTTATTATTTATAGAATTATTTGAGTGCTAAATCTAAAAAACAAGTCTTGTGGTAAATGAGGTATATTTATCTCTGTTTTATAAAACTGGTGTGGTGATCAGAGGTCAAAAGGTCAAGGAGCCTAATTCATTTACAACACATTTTTTACGATTTTATTTTTTTCTGAATTGACAGAATGAAGAATGACAAAATGAACTCTTGTGGCATATGAGGCACACATGCCTCTGTGTTACAAAACTGGTTAACAGACTCAAGGTCAAAAGGTCGCGGAGCCTAATTCATTTATATCACTCATTTTTGTAATATTATTATTAAAATACCCACCAAAGTGATTCATCTGTAAAACAAGTCTTGTGGAAAATGATGGACATTTATGTCTGTGTGATAGACCTGGTGTGATGAGCCAAGGTCAAAAGGTCAAGGAGCCTAATTCATTTATACCACCATTTTAAATATTTTTATTATTTATAGAATTATTTGAGTGCTAAATCTAAAAAACAAGTCTTGTGGTAAATGAGGTATATGTATCTCTGTTTTATAAAACTGGTGTGGTGATCAGAGGTCAAAAGGTCAAGGAGCCTAATTCATTTACAACACATTTTTTATGATTTTATTTTTTTCTGAATTGACAGAATGAAGAATGACAAAATGAACTCTTGTGGCATATGAGGCACACATGCCTCTGTGTTACAAAACTGGTTAACAGACTCAAGGTCAAAAGGTCGCGGAGCCTAATTCATTTATATCACTCATTTTTGTAATATTATTATTAAAATACCCACCAAAGTGATTCATCTGTAAAACAAGTCTTGTGGCAAATGATGGACATTTATGTCTGTGTGATAGACCTGGTGTGATGAGCCAAGGTCAAAAGGTCAAGGAGCCTAATTCATTTATTCCACCATTTTAAATATTTTGATTATTTATAGAATTACTTGAGTGCTAAATCTAAAAAACAAGTCTTGTGGTAAATGAGGTATATGTATCTCTGTTTTATAAAACTGGTGTGGTGATCAGAGGTCAAAAGGTCAAGGAGCCTAATTCATTTACAACACATTTTTTATGATTTTATTTTTTTCTGAATTGACAGAATGAAGAATGACAAAATGAACTCTTGTGGCATATGAGGCAAACATGCCTCTGTGTTACAAAACTGCTTAACCGACTCAAGGTGAAAAGGTCGCTGAGCTTAATTCATTTATATCACTCTTTTTTGTAATATTATTATTAAAACCAATGTGATGAATCTGTAAAACAAGTCTTGTGGCAAATGATGGACATTTATGTCTGTGTGATAGACCTGGTGTGGTGAGCCAAGGTCAAAAGGTCAAGGAGCCTAATTCATTTATACCACCATTTTAAATATTTTTATTATTTATAGATTTATTTGAGTGCTAAGTTGGGAAAAAATGAAATAATAAAAATTGTGTTGTAAATGAATTAGGCCCCTTGATTTTTTTTATCTTGGATCACCAAAACAGTTTTATAAAACAGAGATGAATATACCTCATTTACCACAAGACTTGTTTTTTAGATTTAGCACTCAAATAATTGTATAAATAATAAAAATATTTAAAATGGTGGTATAAATGAATTAGGCTCACATGACTTGTTTTACAGATTCATCACATTGGTTGGTATTTTAATAATAATATTACAAAAAAGAGTGATATAAATGAATTAAGCTCCGCGACCTTTTGACCTTGAGTCTGTTAACCAGTTTTGTAACACAGAAGCATGTGTGCCTCATATGCCACAAGCGTTCATTTTGTCATTCTTCATTCTGTCAATTCAGAAAAAAATAAAATCATAAAAAATGTGTTGTAAATGAATTAGGCTTCTTGACCTTTTGACCTCTGATCACCACACCAGTTTTATAAAACAGAGATAAATATACCTCATTTACCGCAAGACTTGTTTTTTAGATTTAGCACTCAAGTAATTCTATAAATAATCAAAATATTTAAAATGGTGGAATAAATGAATTAGGCTCCTTGACCTTTTGACCTTGGCTCACCACACCAGGTCTACCACACAGACATAAATGTCCCTCATTTGCCACAAGACTTGTTTTACAGATTCAACACATTGGTTGGTATTTTAATAATAATATTACAAAAATGAGTGATATAAATGAATTAGGCTCCGCGACCTTTTGACCTTGAGTCGGTTAACCAGTTTTGTAACACAGAGGCATGTGTGCATCATATGCCACAAGAGTTCATTTTGTCATTCTTCATTCTGTCAATTCAGAAAAAAATAAAATCATAAAAAATGTGTTGTAAATGAATTAGGCTCCTTGACCTTTTGACCTCTGATCACCACAGCAGTTTTATAAAACAGAGATACATATACCTCATTTACCACAAGACTTGTTTTTTAGATTTAGCACTCAAATAATTCTATAAATAATAAAAATATTTAAAATGGTGGTATAAATGAATTAGGCTCCTTGACCTTTTGACCTTGGCTCATCACACCAGGTCTATCACACATACATAAATGTCCATCATTTGCCACAAGACTTGTTTTACAGATGAATCACTTTGGTGGGTATTTTAATAATAATATTACAAAAATGAGTGATATAAATGAATTAGGCTCCGCGACCTTTTGACCTTGAGTCTGTTAACCAGTTTTGTAACACAGAGGCATGTGTGCCTCATATGCCACAAGAGTTCATTTTGTCATTCTTCATTCTGTCAATTCAGAAAAAAATAAAATCATAAAAAATGTGTTGTAAATGAATTAGGCTCCTTGACCTTTTGACCTCTGATCACCACACCAGTTTTATAAAACAGAGATACATATACCTCATTTACCACAAGACTTGTTTTTTAGATTTAGCACTCAAATAATTCTATAAATAATAAAAAATATTTAAAATGGTGGTATAAATGAATTAGGCTCCTTGACCTTTTGACCTTGGCTCACCACACCAGGTCTATCACACAGACATAAATGTCCCTCATTTGCCACAAGACTTGTTTTACAGATTCAACACATTGGTTGGTATTTTAATAATAATATTACAAAAATGAGTGATATAAATGAATTAGGCTCCGCGACCTTTTGACCTTGAGTCGGTTAACCAGTTTTGTAACACAGAGGCATGTGTCCCTGATATGCCACAAGGGTTCAATTTGTCATTCTTCATTCTGTCAATTCAGAAAAAATTAAAATCATAAAAAATGTGTTGTAAATGAATTAGGCTCCTTGACCTTTTGACCTCTGATCACCACACCAATTTTATAAAACAGAGATAAATATACCTCATTTACCACAAGACTTGTTTTTTAGATTTAGCACTCAAGTAATTCTACAAATAATAAAAATACTTAATATGTTGATATAAACTAATTAGGCTCCTTGACCTTTTGACCTTGAGTCATCAAACCATATTTTTAACATAGGGACAGAAGTCCCTCATGTACCACAAGACTTATTTTTCAGATCCATCAAGTTTTTATTTTGAATGTCAAATGAATGTCCAATATCAAACTAACTTTACCGCACTTCGACTGGCGCGTGTGTCCGCGTGTGTTCATGTGTGTCCGAACAGGGTGGCGCCTTCGAATTAACATGGCATTTGAATATATTTTAATACCATATATGGTTACTTGGAGGCGTTTCGGGATGCTAATTACCCCGAATGCGCGCGTGCACAGTGATTTGGAAGGTGTGGGATTTATCATGCAGACATGTGCGTAGGAGCAGCCAATGCACGTTTGATAAATCACGATTTTTCTGTAGGCTACTTGCGAACATTCTAAATTTCACTCCTAAGACACAATTTAGAAGACATTCTACGAACTAATGATAAATGAGGACGGCACGCCAGCATTTTTCCTATTGAAGTAGGGTGCGGAGGCTTCCCAGCTACATCAGTGCATTATTTCTTCCAGAAGCTTGGCCTGGAACCAAAGCAACTGAAGAAGGCTATTTAGGAAATACTGTAGGCCAGGTGGCTGAGACTAGCACAAGATGGCTGCGATTAAGGAGATCCCAGAGTTGGAATCCTTCTGCAGGCGAAGGCTAACCTCTGCTGCCCCACTCAGGTGAAGCGTACACGTTGAGGGGCGAAACGCTAGTGAATCTGAGCAACCTGCTGACAAATTGCAACTGCTAACCAATTGCAGGTTAACTTGAATTTGGTCATTAAATTGTCCATTTACTGTTCATTCTTATCTCATGTGTCATGCCATTCACATGTCCTTCGTTATTATTACTTCTGTCTAGAATTAACCACTGCCTTCCCTCATTGGTTGGAGAAATAAGTGTAAAGTGGTTCTTTACATATGTATTCTATTCTTTTCTATTTTGTTATTTTCTTTTCTATTCTATTCCACACAATCCCATTCTTTTCTTTTAAACAGTTGGATGAGAGAAGTGCCATTCTAATCCATCATGAATCCCAGCTAGAGACCAACTTCAAGGCAGTGACAGCTGAGAGAGATCAACTGCAGAAACGTCTTCGTAGCATAGGTGAGACGATGTCTTTCACTTCACTGCATTTTCTATACAAATGTCATACTGTTGTACTATTGTGGCAGACTCATCTGAAGTCCTGCAGTGCCACTCAGTGGACAAGCTGACGCACTACACTACAATCTGGTTGAGGTTTTGGTCTGTGTTCTAATTTTTGGCGGTTACCATTGGACTTTGCATCACAGGTCGCAGCACAAGAGATTTACAGCTAAGTTACAAGAGCCTTGCTGAAGAGAAAAATCAACTACAACTTCAATACAACATCACCACAGCAGAGAAAGTCCAGGTAGATGCAGACATGAACTTGATTAGAAGAAAAATATTCTGTGGGATTTTTTTTGTTACTTTTAATATGCATCACAGCAGAGAAAGTACAGGTAAAGACTCCAAACAGCAACTTGGCAAGAGGGAAAATATAATTTTAGCATGTTAATTTTGTGACATGGCACTGGTGGGATGCACATTTCTCTGTGAATACATCTCCAATGCATTAGTTAAGCAATAAGCCACGAGAGGCCGTGGGTTATGCTCGAAAAAGAAAAACACACATCGCAGAAAACAGAAAACACACTTTGCTACAAAAACTCAGCAAGAGGCGATAAACACAGCAGGAATGAAATGTCTTTGCAATCACACTGATACCCCAACCACAGATGCGCTGGGTCTAACTTAAACGCGCATAGAATCTTCAGGTGGAAGGTGTAGGTTTACGCTCGATTGACCACAGCTATCAGCCAATCAGAATCGAGAACCGGACCGCACAGTGTTAGATAACCGGGTGAATAGACCAAGCGTGACGCGATTGAAGCGACAGAGAATCACTTCTGTGCAATAAGAGCGATACGAGCAATTGAAGCGACTAGATTATATCCGTTACAAGCAGAAGGCAAAGCATTCCAACATTCTCATTGGCTGGGGTCACTGACCTCTATACAGTCATTGGCTGTCGCAGCTGATCGCCGAACCACTTCATAGCTCATTAGCATAAAATAGACAGGAGTTCAACTACAAACTGTCGCTCTCGTCGTGCGAATCGCCTCTTGTCTCTACAATCGCTCTTGTCGCGCGACTCAATACAAAGTCAATTACTTCCGTCGCTCGCCTCGCTTGGTCTATTCGCCCGGTAATTCTATTTTGTATTCTATTCTATTCAGTGATCCATATCCCACTCTGTTCTATTCTAATCTACCATTCCAGTTGGAGACCAAGTTCAGTGCTGAGAGAGATGAACTACAGAGGCGTCTTTGTGAACGAGGTGAGATCAGAATTCAAACAATATTTGTTATGTTTATGGGCAAAGTTATAGTCCTTACCATTTCTAATGTGTGGTGTGGCATCACGAGAGGCTGCGCCTTGGAGGGCCGATATACTCCACGTAAATGGCTCCAAACGCAAATAGCTTTGGCTCCATCTGGTGGTGGAGTTGGGAACTTCACCCCTCAACACACCATGCTGCAACACAGCTGAGGCCGATGAGGGCCTAATGAGCTAGAAGGCTTTTTGTGAGCTAGAACCTCTCAGTATGTGTGGGGCATAGAGCTTGAAAGTCCCGCCCCTTAGTTCCGCGTTTCACGGGACCTAAGCTAACCATCTAACAACATGGTAGCGAGTAAATATCTTCTGATCTCAGTCATGATATGCGCTGGGCTACAAATATGCGGTTTAAGAGGCTAGATAAAGATTATTCATGCAGAAGTATCAATGTTTTGTTCCGAGGCCGTCGGCATGAAAAATGTGAAGAAACACAGCTTTTTAAAAAGTTTGGGGGTTCGTACGAAAAATTAAGCAAAAATATCAGAAACAACATATATGGAGCTCGTGGCACAACTCGAAGGGGATCGAAATATCATTTTAATACCGCCATTGGAATACATGCTACGATTTTCGGCTAAAAACGTTGTTGAGGTCCCATGAAATCGGGGGAAGTGACGTCACTTTCAAGCTCCATTGGAGAGAACTCATGGCTCAATTCGAAACAGGAAGGCAGCTGTCCTTCCAGTGAGCTAACTGGACATCGAGTCATGAAGTGTGGATCGAAACGAAAAATTGCTTTATTTCCTCCCTCGGCAGTTGACTGCATTTGTGGGCCTAACGGGAATATTTGAGGTCAGCATCAGATGCTGACTTCGCTGCCTTGGTACCCAACATGCTGTGCGCCACCTCCCTCTCAACCGGAAACCTGAAAAAACAAACATGGCTACTACCCAAGCTACTACCTTATCATACTATTTATTCTGACACTTATGTATGTAGATATTGAAAATCGAATGGATAAATCAACATTGTAATATCTAAATATGCGGTCGCTAGATCTATTTATAGCCTATTTCACGATTCCGCAGTCTGACGATCATTCACCGTTCAAATAGCATGCGTAAGCTAAGCGCTAACGTGATGAACATAACTCCTGCCATAGAATCGCCGTAACATCAAATGCGCAAGGCAGCGCACTCGTTAGTGCCGTTCGTAACGGCTGCCTCATCAGCTTCACCTATCTGATCAGTGACCTGTTTATGTAGGAGGAGAGTCATCGAGTCACTGCCTCCCGTTTCGAATTGAGCCCATGTTTGCACATTCTCTCCCAAGAAGTGAGTTCCTTGGGAGGACTAACTTGCTGAACAATTCCTCAAAGCCAAACAGACTATTTGTGAATATGATTTCCCATGGACTTTTGTGTTGACTTTTCACCATTGGATTGCTGTACCTGCTACTTCTTCCTGGAACGACAGTAAGATTGAAGATTTCAGTTGACTTTGAAGAGGATACTTCGGAAGAGGAAAATTTGCCATTGAGTGACTGTTAAAGAGCCGTGGGCCTATGTTTGATTATTGAGAAGAAGCCTCATTTGATTTTTTGAACTTTGAAAACCACTTTTTGTTAAGTCCTCAAAATAACATTAAATCATACTTTATTTGAAACTTGTGTCCTTGCACTGATTGAAATACCCTGCTTAAAATGAGTCAACCTCTCATGATGTCACAGTGGGCAATTTGGTATTGACCAATAGCAGAGGTGGAAAGTAACCAATTACTTTGGCTCAGTTACAGGTACTGTGTATTTCAGTCAATTATTGACTATTAGGCACTTTGAGAACCTTGTATTTCTCTTCATTGTATTTTCTCTATGAAATGAAATATTGCAGGTTATAATATGTGGCAAACTCATCAGAAGTCCTGTAGTGTCACTCAGTGGACAAACTGACTCACTGCATGGGGTTATGGATCTTAAGCACATACCTGCCGAATTTCACGCTTGTATCATAATTTGCATAATTTTTCTTGTAGCTGCTCCACTAATGCGAACAGCATTGCACTAAGGAGTAGATTCTGAATCATCAAAACATCCTTGCCAGAGGATGGTCACACAACCTCACATTATGACCCGACTAAACCCCTAGTTAAAGAATGTCTGAACTTAGCAGAGACTGTACTTCCTCAGAGTTTTACGGGCTAACCATCTACCCCAAAGTCTACTGGTGGCCTTCTACCGGAGCTCCATAGAGAGCATCCTAACATACTGCCTATGTGTGTGGTATTCCAGCTGCACAACAGCGGACAGAAGAGCTCTTCAGAGGGTGATCAGCACAGCACAGAAGATCATCAGCTGTCCCCTGCCCTCTTTGGAGGAGTTGTTCTCTTGTCGCTGTCTGAAGAAAGCCAAGCAAATCATCAGAAACCCCTATCATCCTGGACATAAACTGTTTGATCTGCTGCCATCAGGCAGGCGTTACAGGCAAAGGTGTAGGTTTGGCTCGAAAAGTGGTGGGGACATTTCAATGGCAAATTGTCAGGGTATGCTGTTTTCGCATTGTATTTGTGAAAAAGTGGTGGGGACAAGCTAGGTTTACCTCAAAAGTGGTATGGACATGTCCCCACCATCCCCCCCCAAAATTACGCCCATGGTTACAGGGCTGTGGGTACAAAAAACTAACAGGCTAAAAGACAGTTTTTATCCAAAAGCAATCTGCACACTTAATTTTGCACAGCTGACTTTTTAAAATCTTAATTCTTTTTTTTATATACACTACTGTTCAAAAGTTTGGGGTCACCTTCATTTTTCCAGTTATTTGTATGCAATTCAAGTCACAGACATCTTTTAAATAGCTTGAAATGGAATAATGGAAAGTACTGAACAGCCACAAGTGAACAAATGTTTGTTTACCCATAAGAGTGAAATCTAACCAAGCTTTTTCACCCATTTATTACATAGAAATACATGTTTTAGTCCATTTTTCTACAGACATGTCTTTGGTTTATCAGAGAATGCATGGAACAATTGGAAAGCTCAGTGTCTGCCCTTTCCAATGGTAGGTGTATGACATTTGTTGAGTTGCCACCTCGTCCACAAATTCAAGTCAAAGTAGCTGCATGATTTTCTAGCCATCAGAATGAACCTACTTATGAAAGCACGATCCATTGTCTCAGTCATGTTTTAGTGTACAAGCCAGTGCCATACATTGTTGTAAAGTGTAGATTCTCCTCTTTCAAATGATATGTATATCATCCGGCATTGTATGGATCGACAGGAGCAGACGTCAACTTTTGCATGCATGGGGCTCATAGAGTTCATTGGGCAATTCTGGACCTCATCTCACCCCGGGAATGAATTTGTAGAACCGCAACTTGCTATTATTAATGCCAAAGGTGTCACTTCGATTAGTACACCTGACTAGACACTATATCAGTAAAGGTACACTTTGATTAGTCAAAAGTTAGTGATACATTTTGGTCTATTTTATGCATCGTATATCCATTCAACAGTTACTTTTTCCAATATCAAAATTGCTTATTTGTTGCATGCATTCATTACAGGGAACAATAACTCTATACACTGAACACGCTAAACTGTCAGAAAGAAGTATTGTGGGAGGAAAGTGTGGTGACCCCAAACTTTTGACCGGTAGTGTATATAGTTTTTTTTGTTTGTTGATTTTTCAAGCACCGTGAGCATCTGCACTTTACCAATTTCGTTGTACCTGTACTGTACAATGACAATAAAGTTTCACTCATTCATTCATTCATTCATTCATTCATTCCTTATTGATCAACTGATAATCAACTCTATTTTGTTGAAATATGGTCAATCAACACTGCCATGGGCCGTTATTGTTAGGGTCGGGTTGGGACTGAGTCCCTGGTCACTGGCCTAATGCAGTGAACACCCACTAGGCAAAACAGAGAAATTAGTCAAATGCAGAGGACTGACAACAAGGATCAAGTTCAAAAAGGTTTAATTTGGCAAAGTCCAGGAAAAATCCACAGCATGCAAAAAGATGTCATTCAAGGCAATCAATCCAAATCCAAAAAATAAAGTAAAATCCAAACGCACAGAGGATCCAAATAATTCCGAACAAAAAGCTTCAGTGGCCAGTTCCAGGAAAACGTTCAACCAAAGTAGATTTCAAAGTCCAAATATCCAAGGCGAAGATTCAAGAAAACAAAAAGTAATTCCAAAGATTTGTTCAGTGACTCACCCTCAACCCGCACAAAGACTCAGTGACAAGAACAAAACACAGGGCGGAATAAATAACCAAGGTAATTGGCAATTAAGAATTGGAGGGAAAGTTAACCAAAAACAGGTGGGGCAAAAATCACATGACCATCAAAACAAAGAAGCACATGGCTGTCAAAACAAACACAAATCAAGCTGTCAAAACAAACATGGAAAGGATGCAAGAGTGACCCCTAGTGGCCAAGCAAAGTCACAAAACCTAACAGTTATAGAATGTCCAATGAAAGAACATCTGGCACGGACAATATACAGTATTTTCGAAGCCTAGAACGCCTATACACCACTGGAAGCAAATGTAACTCACTACTGGGGACGGCTAAAGATGATTCAGCTTGTTCCGAATTGGCTGATAAATCACCATAAAGTGCATCCTGTATGTCCTCCTATTTGTTTCACTGACTGGTTATAGTACCACCCTATTGACCCCTTTACTGTTTGTAAACAGATATGACGTAATTTGGCTGCGTGCACATCGTTGGAACAGAATCAACCATGCAACGTTCATTTGTACAGAAACACGACAGGTGTTTTTTTCCGAAATAAGATAACGGATGGTCACGCTAACTTCAGATATGCAGTGGGCACCACACACTGGCATTCCTGATGTCCTAAGTCCAGTCAGTAGTTTAATGTCTTGCAACAAAAAACATCTCCTATGCTTCTGGAACAGTATTTTACCTCTCAAAATAGCATAACAAGTGTACTTTTCAGAATTTCCATTTTTTATCAACGTACACCCTTCAGGACAGCAGGTTTTCTCTCTTTAGGGTCTGCACTGTCAGTTTTACATACAGCCTCCCCTCTCTGTCGCCCCCAATCTCAGAAAAAGAACCGAAACCACCGATAACCACTCCATTGGAGTAGGGTTTGTTCCAAGTTCTAGTCACGTCATCCAGGCAGTCCTTAAACGGTGGGACTGAAGCCTTGGGTGCCGGTGCGAGCGGGGGCAGGAAATTACCGTCGAGCCTGTTGCTAGCCCGGACCAGTGGCGATTGTGGCGCATTGGCAGGTTTCCAGGAATAATTTTCCCGCTGACGTTTGCTGTTCGGCAGACGTTGGCTCCTCGCAGACCGAAGTGGCGACGGAGGCAGGGGGGGGTGACTTGGGTGAAGGGGAGAAGCGATTCGCCGTCCCCGCACTCCATATTAGTCTCTCCTTCTGTGAAGGAGCAGTCCTCCACATCAGCAACCGACCCGGGGGCGGGGGGCAGTAGGCTCCCGTGACCCGTTGTCTCGTCACCAGACCAGCTAAGCAGTTGTGCCTCGTAGTCCTCGCTCATCACCAGCTCGGAGAGTAGGGGGTCCGAGTGTGGTTGGGGCTCCAGTGTTAGCCCAAAGCATTCAAAGCGCTGCTGTAGTGTTCTCAGCGAGAACCGAGAACAGTCCGTGCATCCCCATGGGTTCTCCAGGGCCTTGCGGGCATGCTGGAGACCCAGGCAGTTAACACAGGCCGGGTGGTGGTCCTTGGAGTCGATGAACTGACCGCAATCATTCGGGCATGGGCGCCGTTTTGGGCGCGATGCGGAGTGCATGACGAGTCCGTCCAAAAAATACAAATATATATCCAAATATTGTTATCATAGGGGTAGCAAGCTGTCCGAACGAAAAACGGTATGAAGAAAAGTGAAGCAGGCAGGTGGCGAGCCTTGGCGGCCAAATGCTAGCAGTTGTCTTAGCAGGGAGGTTCGCAAGCTAATGCGGCGAATACTCAACCCACAAAAAAAAAGATTCTTTTTCTTTCTTTCTTTTTCTTTTTCCTCTCAATATCTCAACGCTAAATGGCAAGAAAAGGTCTTCTTGCCAGCAAACTAGCTGTTGAGTCGGGGTATAGTCAAGAAAGTTGCGGCGTGGTACTCTTCCGAAGGCTTGTAGGCGAGTCTTGAAGAGCTAAAATGTGAAGATGAGCGAGCTGTCGAGGTTTATGTAGGAGGCGGGCGCCTATGAGGGACAGCTCAACTCAGCCAATAGGCGTGCTTAAAAAGGCTTCAACTTGAAGTTCAAGATCGGTCGCGCGAGGGCGCTAAACCCCATAGAGTCACAGTCTGTGTCGAACGATTTGACCGAAAGAGAACTACAGTAGAGCTAGTATACAGTTAGGGCCAGAAATATTTGGACAGCAACACAATTCTCATCCTTTTCCACCCTATACCCCACCACAATGAATTTGAAATAAAACAAACAAGATGTGCATTAACTGTAGACTCTTAGCGTTAATGTGAGGGTGTTAAAATCCAAATCGCATTAACAGGAAGGATATAGCAACATTTTTTGTGTGTGGTGCCCACTTTTCAAGGGATCAAAAGTAATTGGACAGTAGGCTGCTCAGCTATTCTCCAGTCAGATGTGTGTTATTCCCTTACTACACCATCACCAAGATGTCAACAAAAGGTCCTAGAGTTCATTTAAAGTGTTTCATTTGCATTTCCATATATTTTTACGGAATCTCCATGAGATCCTAAGTCCACCTGTCACTATCAGTGATGCAAGCCATCATAAGGTTGAAAAAAATCAAAAGAAACCCATTTGAGAGATGGGGAAACATTGAATGTGATCAATTCAAGAGTTCAGAATATTGGAAAAAAGACATTTCAGAGCAACACCAAATTACCTGGCAGACATGGAAAGCAAATGCTGTGAATGACAGACATTATTCTGTATGTGGTGAACAAAAACCCATCTCCCAGCAGTTGGCCAGATGTAGAACAGTGTCCAAGAGGATGGTGGATACATGTCCAAGGCAACAATCAAGAAAAAGATCAAGAACATTCATGAACACTTCACCATAGGAAATACAGAGGGTTCACTAAAAGATGTAAATAATTGATTTCATCAGAAATAGCAATACCAGATTCGGCTTTGCCAAACAACGTCTAAAAAAGACTTTATAGGTCTTGAGCTACAGTACATCCTTTGGACAGAGGAGACAAAAATAATCGTGTACAAGAGTAATGGGAAGAAAAGAGTATAGAGAAGGAAAGGAACTGCTCATGATTCAAAGCATACCACCCAATCAGTGAATCATGGTGGTGGCAGTGTCATGGTATGGGCATGCATATCTGTCAATACGATTTTCCCCTTGTATTTATTGATGATGATGACTACCGACAAAAGCCACAGAATGAATTCTGAAGATTTTCAGGCTATATTATCATGTCATATTAAACCTAATGGTTCTGACCTCATTGGACAATGCTTCACAGTGCAGATGGACAATGACCCAAAGCTTCATGGGAAAGCCACTAAGCCATTTCTACCCCAAAAAAGTGGAATATTATGCAATGGCCCAGTCAATCACCTCACCTGAGTACCATTGAGCAAGCATTTCACTTGCTGGAGGCAAAACTGAAGGGAAAATACCCTAAGAATAAGCAGGAACTGAAGACTGTTGTAATAGAGAGCTCACTATAGCATCACCAGGGATAAAACCCAGTGTCTATTGATGTCTATGGATTGCAAATTACAGGCTGTAACTGACTGGAAAGTATTTGCAACCAAATAATTCAAAATTGAACGTTTGATGTATAAATACTAGACTGTCCAATTACTTTTGGTCCCTTAAAAATTGGGAGGCACTGATAGAAAATGTCATAATTCCCTCACATTTCACCCGATTTGGACGCAAACACCCTCATATTAAAGCTGAAAGTCTGCTGTTAATGTACATCTCATTTGTTTCATCTCAAATCCATTGAGATGGTGTACAGCGCCAAAAAGAGGAAAATTGTGCAGATGTCCAAATATTTATGGCCCTAACTGTACATACAAATCTCTCTCTCTTTCTCTACCTCTCTCTCTCTCTCTCTGTATGTGTGTGTGAGTATGCGTATGCAGGCCCGCCGACAGGGGGGGACAAAAGGGCTTTTTGTCCCGGGCCCAGGGATAGGGGGGCCCAGAACTGGGCCCTCATTAAGTTTGTGATTAATGGTTCCATTTCATTTCAAAATAAGTTGGTCTTTGAGAGAGGGAGAATGCGCTATATTTGCATTAAATCAATTATGCAGATATTTTGCCTTTCTTGTCCTTAAAAAGGGATCAAGAACTCGCACCTCCCCCATCCCCAGTGCACAAATGGTTTGGTCGGTCATTACGAGAAAGAAAAAAACGTCTTCAACTTAACGCGGCTCGTGCCAATTTGCCAAGGTGTCTGAAGACGCAGTCGTTCAAACCAGGAGGGCAGAAAATGAAGGAAAGGAGAAAATAGAGGAAGACACCAGAAGCCCCAGGAATTCAGTAAAATATTCTTCAGATGACGCAGGTACTAATAACAGGCAGAGGACACAAAAAAAGCAAGTTTCCCTTCATAAACAGACACGCACTGCACTGCAGTATTCATGTTTAAAAGGAGATCAGTCACACTGATAAACACAATAGAAAACGGTCATCGGATCATTTTACTACAGCTTAGTAAAATTGTGTTTCAAATCTGACCACCAGTGACCTTAGCTAAGAATATTGTAGTGTTTTGTGTAATAAATGACAGCGGGAACAAGCGTGAGTTTCAGCATTTAGTTAACGTTCTTCAAGAGCATAAACAAATCAGAGTCTCCTAGCAACATACAGTATATGGAGACAAATCCTGTATCAGAATAAGAGTTCAGGACACAACATTTCCCCTTTTCTTTAAAAGAGAAGTAACCCATACACGTCTCAGACTACTGGAGAATGTCAAGTATCACTCAAGTAACCTGAGACATGTTTCACTAACTTATTCTTGGTAAGTATTAGGAGAGAATGAAATACTTCAGGAATAACAGCATGGTAATGAAAACTAACCATTACGATTAAGAACATCACTTGAATGTTAACACCATTGCATAGGTAAACTTAAGTAAAGTGAATTGGCATGAGTAACTTAACTGAATCTTTTAATTCACTGGAGGTAACCTGGAAGGTAAGTAAAGGTTAATAACAAAATGCATAACAGTAGGCAGTCCACATTTAAGTGTCCACATTTAAGTGACATAGTCTTTCAGCCAGGTAGGCTAGCGGATTTCTCGCATGGGCCTGGGTTCTGGGGCATGATTGTTTGAATCAGTGTCCTCGTCCACAGGCTGTGGATTTGGTGTGGTGTCATGGAACTTGGTGAGGTGGGAGGCGTTCCATGTATTACCATTGCTCAGCTTGTATGTGCTCTCACCAACTTTTTCACTGATGGTAAAAGGATCGCTGAACTTCCTATGACCCTTAGGCACATGTAGTGGATTTTTCACATGCACTCTGTCCCCTTTTTGAAAAGCAGGAGGCTTGGCGCCACGCTTGGCGTCGGTGTAGGCCTTCATTTTCGCCTGGCGCTGGCTAACTCTGTGACGGATGTCAGCGTCCTTGGGAGCAGGCGGAGGAGAGGACGGAGGAGGTAACACAGACAGCTTTGTGCGCATGGGACGACCACAGAGGAGCTGGAAAGGTGAAGTCCCAGTTGTGGCGTGGGGTGTAGCGCGGTAGACGTGTAAAAAGTCTGTGACAACTGGCTTCCATGGCTTGTGCTGTTGTATGGCCAGCTGGATTGTTTGCTTGAGCACACGGTTGAATCTCTCAATTTGCCCATTGGCAGCAGGGTAGTAGAGAGAGGAGCGGTTGTGTGTAATATTTCTCTCTTGCAGGAAAGCGGCGAATGCAGCAGAGGTAAATTGAACACCGTTGTCTGTCACAATGCTCAGGGGGTTGCCATGGCGACTGAACACCGTGGACAGGAAAGTGAGAACAGTGTCAGTGGTAATGTTCGATGTGAATGAAACCTCTGGCCACTTGCTATAGTAGTCAGTGAGTGTAATTGCATACCTGCAGGCTGGGGAAGCAATTTCAAATGGACCAACAATGTCCATCGCAACTTTCTGCCATAAACCGTCTGGCAGAGGCACTGGTTGCAGCGGAGCTGGACGTGGCTTTGCTGTTTTGTCATTCAGCGGGCACAATTCACAGCCACGGAGGGCATTGAGTACCTCCATGTCCATACTTGGCCACCAGCACAATTCACGTAGGCGTTGCTTTGTCCGTAGCACCCCTTGGTGGGACTCGTGTGCAATGGAGATCAGGTCTTGTCGTAATGCAGTAGGTACAACCAGGCGAAACTGGTTGCGAAACACGAACTGGTCCTTGACGCAGAACTCATTGCGGAGCTTGTAGTATTGCAGGAGGTCAGGGTCGAGACCTTTGGGTTTGGCAGGCCATCCACGCGATATCTGGAGCCGGAGTTTGGTGATCTCGGGGCACGAGGAGCAGGCAGAGTCGAGGTCAGCAGCGGACAGTGTAGTACGAGCATCAGAGAGGAGAGCAACCATCTCAGGGTCAGTGTCGTCCTCAGAGTCGGAGGATGCAGCAGGTAGAGGAAGGCGGGGCATGCAGTCAGCTGGAGCGTTTTCGGCACCTGGGCGGTAGATGATGTCGTAGTTGTAGCACATCAGACGCGCAGACCATCTTGACACACGGAGACCGGCGCGGCCGACCCCTTTGGTAGTAAGTAGAGTCGTCAACGCCTGGTGGTCTGTTCGCAGGGTAAAGCGGCGTCCCCAGAGGTAAGTACGCCATCGCTCGACAGCCCACACACATGCAAGGGCTTCCTTTTCAACTGTGGCATATTTGCGTTCAGCAGCAGACAGAGTTCGGGACGCATACGCCACAGTCCTTTCGACGTCGTCTGGGCCCACTTGTGAAAGCACACCTCCTAGGCCGTAGTCGGAGGCGTCTGTAGACACGATTGTAGGCAGAGTAGGGTCAAACAAAGCTAGAGCCTGACTGCCAATCAGCATTCTCTTGACAGTGTCGAAGCTAGCTTGTGCCTCAGCAGTCCATTGAAAAGCACTGTCAGGCCCTCTCAGGCATGCTCGCATTGGTTCCACCACAGTGGCATGGTTCTGCAGGAACTTGGAGTGCCATGAGAGCAGTCCGAGGAAGGAGCGCAGAGTTGAGGCGTCGGTAGGTGCAGGTGCGTCAGCGATGGCCTGAATGCTCTCAGGGTCAGGGTGTAGTCCATCCACTGACACGACGTGTCCCAGGAACGGCAATTTGGGCTGGCGGAAGCGGCACTTGTCGTTGTTCAGTTGTAGGCCAGCAGTTTTCAGCCGTTGCAGCACAGCAGCTAAAGCCTTGTCGTGAGCAGGCATGTCGCATCCATGAATGACGATGTCATCGAGATAGCACTGCACCCCCGGAAGGCCATCCAGAATAACGCTCATCATTTTCTGGAAAGCGGCAGGAGCTGAAGCAAGCCCGTATGGCAAACGGCAGTAGCGGAACAGGCCTTCATGGGTAATAAAGGCAGTTAGGTCACGGCTCTGTTCATGTAGTGGCATCTGGTGGTACGCACTAGCCAGGTCAATTGTAGAGAAGATGGCAGCACCCTTTAAGCTGGACAGCAGATCATCCATGTGAGGCAGTGGGTGTGCGTCAATGATCACCGCCTTGTTTGGTTCACGCAGATCAGTGCACATGCGTATTTTGCCTGACTTTTTTTGTATGACAACAATTGGTGACACCCAGGGTGAAGCATCAATGCGCTCAATTACGCCTGCTGCCAGTAGGTTGCGCAGTTCCACTGTCACGGCATCTCGAACAGACAGAGGCAGGCGGCGGAGCTTTTGGCGCACTGGTTTGACGGTGTCATCAATTTTCACCAGGTGAACAAAGTTCTTTGCACAGCCGACGATGGGTGGAGTAGGTGTAGGTGTAGGTGTGGCAGTGGCACATTCCAGCACAGGCGCAGGGGCAGTAGGAGGCAGGACTCTGTTGTGCTGGATGCGCACCTGTAGTGACGCCATGAGGTCTCGCCCAAGCAGTGGAGTTCCGTTTGTCACAATGTAGAATGTGCATGCAACTGTGCGGCCATGTAGGGACACATTCGCGGACATGCAGCCAAGAACAGGGATGTGTGTTTTTGAATAAGACACAAGCCTGACTTTGGGCTGAGTCAGCTGAACATGGTTGAAGTGGCGCACATAGAGGCTTTGTGGCAGAATGGAGACAGAAGACCCAGAGTCTACGACTAAGTCAACTGTGCATGGCTGTGACTGTTCGGTTGCAATCTCCACAGTGCATGTAATTTTAGCAGTTGGGTTGGCAGAATTTTCTGTGTAAAGCACCAAGACCTCAGGAAGCTCTACTTCACGCACCTCCTGTGTATTTGGCTGAGCAGAGCGGCAAACTTTGGCAAAGTGTCCAATCTTTTTGCATTGTCAGGCATGCAAACTGGTCAGGGGTGAAAAAGGTGACAAGAGTGCGGCGCGGCGCGGCGCGGCATGGCACGGCACGGCTTAATGCAGTGCACACACGCGTAGGCAGGTGCATGTGTGTGGTGTGTGCAGTGGATGGCCATAACTGTCTCAAACTAGGGGGGAGAAGATTTAGCTAAAAACGTCCTTAAATTGTGAATTTTGAACATACTCCAGCGGCCAAGGGACAGTGAATATGAGAACTGCCAACCAACTTTGTTACTCCATGATTTAGTTGTCTGATGGGGGGTTGGGTGGGTGGATAGATAAATGGCTAGAATAGGTTTTTAAATTACATCTTGATAGAGCAGTGGTTCTCATAGTAAGTTTCCCCAACAACTGACCTAATCAAAACCCTTAGTAGGCCTATTGAAAAATAAAATGAACTAATGCCCCCCAATGGCAACTAAGAACCCCCTCCTCTCAGCAGTCTCCTTCTTAACACCCCTTCAGCACTTGCTTGGTTGTGATCTCATTTGCATATTTAATCATACTTTTTAAACTTGCAATACAAAAAACAAACACTGTCATAGTTTGAATTAGCTACTGAAATTTTACTCAAACTGCTCAAATTTTAGACCATTCACCTAGTATCTGTTATCTCCCTGTGGAAAATGAGTCGGGAGGAAAGCTCCAACTTTGACCTTGAAAAAAAAAGTATGTTCCACTAAATATAAATCGGTATTTTTAATAGGTCATGATATAGCCTACTAGGGATTACACTTGGAATGATTATGCCTACTGTTGTAATTGTCCCGTGTCAAACGCTAGACGGACTGGCCTAGGCTTCTCTCTCCTCCTCTCCCTCTCTTGCGCAGAAACGGCCTGCAGTGACTGATGCACGATGTCCATGCGCTTCTTCACCTGGTTTATTACCTGGTAGCTACTTTAGCCTTTTCCCCCTGTAGCGCACTCAGTCGTTAAAACTCTACTACCGGTTGGATTCACTCGCGCAAAAATCAGATGTCAATTGCATCGCCTATAATTCGTATAGGCCTGCCGGTAGCTGAACAATACAGCGAACGGAAAATGAAATATTCTACTGTTGACGTGCATGGACATGTCAAACAATTAACCGAAACAGCATACGAGGAACACACGACGTGTAACCAAGCTTCCATTAACGGAGCTCTTTTCAGAAGAAATGCTTTTTCAGGAAGGCAGGGAAGCTGCTGAGTCAAATTATCAGGGAAAACAACTAAACCAACTGTCGCTATTACATCCACTCACTTCTCATCGAAATGCTAGCGTCCCGTTTTTGTTGTCATACAGGAAAAGGCCTGCAGAATCATGATCTTAAAAGGCAATTGTGCTAACATTACGCCGAAATTAATATTAGAGCAGTTAGACCATTTGATCATGAGAGGTGTGGGGTGCCTGTTCGATAACCATGCAGACTTCCACAGTTAAGTCCAAAGACAACACATTTCTGCATTTGGGTAGGAGGAAATAGTCGGACACAACTCTCTCACACACCTCTCTGGGAAACGTTATCTGTGACAGATCGTCTGGACATTGTCATATTGATTGAGAAAGTAACTCGCCAGCCCAGACGACTGAAGACGACCCCGGTTTAGCGCTGCTTTCCAAAGTATGAAGGGCGGGACTTAGATTGAGCTCGTTCTTGTTATTGGCTCTGCCGACAAATACAAATACTGTGATTGGTCAAACGTCATTGTCGATTGTAGCATCTCTCCTGTCATTACAACAGAGTGACATTTTCTGCGGTAGGCCTACACTTTTCTCCTCGCTCGAGAACCCCCCCCCCTAAAATTTTCTCCTCGGATCTGCACGATTCACAGAAATGACCCATTTTTATTTCAAAACAGCGAATTTCGCCGAAAGGTGGCAAGTTTGCATGCCTGCATTGTTTACATGTAGCTGTGATCGCAGGGCAGTTGGGTGCATTGGCTAAATGAGCATTGGAGCCGCAGCGGTAGCAGGTTGCTTGTTTACGTTTAGCAGAGCCGTTGGCGCCTGCAGCATTCGACTGGCGCCCTCTCCCCTTGCGTTGGGAAGTTTGCTGCACGGCTTGCACGGGGACCGTACGGGCACCGCTGATGCTCTTGGCATGGTCCACTTCAATTTTCGATTCAATTTGTGTAGCTATTGTGATAGCTTTGTCCAAAGTAAAGTCAGCATCTAAGCCTAACAACAGTCTCTCACGAATTCTTGGGTTGCACACATGTTCAATCAATTGGTCGCGAATATGTTCATCTGCCTTCGCGCCAAAATCGCAAGTTGAAGCAAGGTCTCGCAACGCAGCAACATACTGTAGGATCGATTCATGAGAAGCCTGAGCCCGTTTACGGAATGCATGGCGCTCTGCAACTGTGTTAGTCTTTGGATTAAAGTACTTTTCCAATGCAGCCAAAGCAGTGTCATATGTAATACCTGTGTCCGGTAGAGAGTAAAAGATTCTCTGTCCCTCTGAGCCGAGGCAGTGTAGCAGAATTGCCCTCTTCCTTGCAACCGGCCATTCCTCACCAATCGCATTGATCACGAGCAGGTAGTTTTCGAAGATTTTCTTCCACGTTTTAAAAGGCATTGCAGGCTCACCCGGGCATTGTAAGAAGAAGGTCGGGAAGGGAACGTTAGCAGCCGTCATCTTTGCAGAAAAAGCAGTTGAATCTCGTCGCCAATTTTGTAGTGTTTTGTGTAATAAATGACAGCGGGAACAAGCGTGAGTTTCAGCATTTAGTTAACGTTCTTCAAGAGCATAAACAAATCAGAGTCTCCTAGCAACATACAGTATATGGAGACAAATCCTGTATCAGAATAAGAGTTCAGGACACAACAAATATGCACATTAGCCCGGGATCATACCGTGATGAGAAGTTGCGTCGCGCGCAGGGAGAGGGCAAGGGAGAACTTTTAAAACAGCGCTATTAATATGCAACGCTATAAACGCTTAGCGCGTAGGCTATAAATCCCGCTTAGCGCAAATGCTAACACATGATCAACCTGTTAACTTTGTGGGGAGAAATACAGTGTAGATTCGTTTTGTATAAAGGCCTACATTTCTGCAACTTGACTTGTTCCCGTGTTTGGCTATTCCTGGTGTGGGAAGACTGATGAGGGAGCACAGTACAAGACCTATGTTCCACTGACGTCTTTGGTGTGATACTCACTTGTTCACTGTCATCACACGTCACTTGAAGTCAGTTTAGCAAACGGGAGCTGATTCAGTCAGGCACGTTTGGATGTGCAAGCCTTCAAATTGCCAAAGTAAATTACAGTAACACTTGTGTTATTATTGACAATGTCCCTATTTTACCCATGCCTGCAATCAACTTAGGGGCCGCTGTTGAGAGAGTGCAGCCCATTCATTCTGAATAGAGTCTGCACTCATCCGTTGGCGCCCCTCGAGTGCAGTACTACCTGGAAGAGTGGAGTCCCTCGTAATACCCTTAAAACATCTTCGGTGTGTTTGAGTCAACGATGTGCATGCATTCAATGAGGACGTCAACTCTGAACGGGTTAATTGCAAGCCGAGCCATTTTAAAAACATCCTCTTATTCCCTCAGCACATGGAGTCTGTGTTTGCCATATGGAGTGCTGTGTATATAAATGTGATTTGTGTGGATAACCGTTTCTACCATTCTCATCCTCAGAACCACATGACATGAAAACCATTAAACAACATGCAGGTAAGTGTGTTATCTAAAAATATAATCAGTATCACATGTTTTCCCCTGTAAAACAGAATTACAATAAAATTCAGGTATAACTATAATATGACACCTACACACTTTAAACTCTAAATTACATGGCAAGTAGGCTACTTTGTGTACATTTACCAACTTTTTTATTTGTTTTGATATGATTAGGAGTTGAACAAACTGAAATAATACATGTAAAATACATATGAATAAGCTTAGATCTAGAAATCAACCTTCATTTCTACCCTGTACACTAGTGGATGTGATCCTGGATCATGACACAGCACATCCCAGACTCATCCTGTCTGCTGATGGGAAACAAGTGAGACATGGGGACACACGACAGAGACTTCCAGACACTCCAAAGAGGTTTAATAAGACTATCATGGTGCTGGGAAGAGAGGGGTTCTCCGCTGGCAAATTCTACTATGAGGTTCGGGTTAAGGGGAAGACTGGATGGTCTGTAGGAGTGGCCAATGAGTCCATTGTCAGAAAGGGACCGATAACACTGAGGCCTACGGAGGGATACTGGACACTATGGCTGAGAAATGACTCCTATGAGGCTAGAAGTGACCCCCCAGTTCCCCTCTCACTAAATGGGACGCTCCAAAGGGTGGGGGTGTTTGTGGACTATGACGCAGGTCTGGTCTCCTTTTATGATGCAGATTGCTGGGATCATATCTACTCATATACCAATGTCTCCTTTACTGAGAAAATCTATCCATTCTTCATCCCCAATCTGAATGATGGAGGTAAAAATTCAGTCCCTCTCATAATCTCCCCAGTCCACGTCTGCCGAAATGACACAATGTCCAGTTATTAAACTCATCCAAATGAAATCAATGGAGAGCACGTGGACTCAATTTTACCTGCCATGGCATTCAATGTGTTAAAAGGATGTTTTTACCCCATGTGTTCAGTGCCGAATGGTAAAAATACGTCTTTACATTTCCCTCCTTAAATGTCAAAACTAGACACTTCAATGCATATTATGTGTGATTCTGGAAACACTGTGAGATAGATGACAATCAAAAACCCATGACGTCATCTGGACATTTTAATTACAATGCCAATGGCCCCTATCAACATGAGAACAATTTTGATAATGTTGAATTTGATTGTTGTATACTTATTGTCATTTCTCATCAGGCATCAGTTTCTAGAGGATGGCAGTAATGCTCGATAGATTGTAAACCGCTATAAAACAAAGAAGAGCCAGTCTCTGTCTCATCAAAGCCTGTCTACACTCTCTGGTCTCATGGAAGGTCCACACGTCATCCACACGTCATGGTTGGTGGCGTCGCCAATCTGATTGTCATGTTGCGTTTTTGTCAGACGAGTCTGCATTTTGTTTGTCACTAATTACATTACACCTTCCTTCTCTTACTTTTGCACTGCTTCCCTTTTGCTTAGAGGGGCTTAGAGGATTTAGTGGCATACCAAAGTAAGGCTATAGACCAAGTGCGGTCACGTGCTGCTAGTCTTAGTCATGCTAGGCTACTAGGCTACTACGGCCATGTTTGTAATGTTGAACTGTGCCAGAGCTCATACTTGTAACTTAGTTTTTTGCATGGCCAATGACTAAATAATCTCATCTGTAGGTACAATATTCAAATATGAGCAGAAGCTCTGTATGTTTCCCATTTTGTTAAAAAGATCATATAATTTGTATGATGTTCAGAGGTACTTTTAAAGAATCAATTTTCTCTGCTCAATGCAGTGTACCCCAGCAAAATGACTTCTTAATGCTTTAGGTTGCTGTTCCAGTATTTCAAAAGTAATAGACACAGCCTTTAATATCAATTAAATATTTTATCTGTTCTGTATCGCATCGCATCACATCATATCAAATTGTGCTGCATCGCATGGTATTTTCATTGAGTCGCACCATATCGTACTGCATCGCAGTAGGTAGGAGAATCATATCGTATCACTGTTAATTTGCTGAATCATGAATGTATCGAATCGTAGGCATGTGTATCGAGATGCATATCGTATCCCTTAGATGAAGATTCCCATCCCTACTGGATATGCAAGTAAAAGTTTCACAAAAGCCTCAATATCTGTTTCTTGTCGATCTTGCTGGATACCCACCTTGGGGCCGAGGACGAGGGTGCTACAGGAGGCGATGACAGTGACAGGACAGTAAAGAAAAGTAAAGAGTCGACATGAGTGGAAGAAATATGGAGAAAAATGTACTGTGGCTAAAACCATGCCCAGGGAATCCATTTCATGCTAGCTGCTCCCTGTGTCCAGCAAAAAAATCTTTTGATTCATGAAGGTAAAACGGCTTCAGATGACCATGCCAAGTCAAAAAATAGCTAAATCGAATCCAGAGGGTGCATCAAACGTCCCTTGAAAATCCCATTCTGCTCTGGCAGTATTGTTGCTTTGCACCACCATAATATCCTTGCAGATTTCTACCAAATTTGATCCATGTTAAAGGGCACAATAGCCTTGAAATTGTGAATTGCAGTCAATCAACTTCTTTTTTTTAGCTGAATCAGTGCAAAGTGTGTTTTGAGGCTGGTTTGAGCAAAACTACCCGTATTGTCCCGAATATAAGACGTGGTTTTTGTTATAAAAATAGTACACTAAAAAGGGGGGTCGTCATATTTCTGTGCGCTAGACTAAAAAGCGTCCTTTTTTTTAACTTAACCTGAAAGCGGCCATTATGCTTCACAACAATGCCACAAAAATCAATAATGGATAGGTTAAGAGATTGTTTTGTCCATATAAAATTTGCAGATTTCGTGATGACTGTTGCACCGCACGTCTATCAACTGTCAATGTCAACGCGTTGCGGCCGACAGTGCAAGGGGAACACAGCGGTAAATCGCAGCTCGTCTCTGCCTTTATTTTTGTTCGGTTTTACAGTCTCATCAAGACCTTTGGTTGTTCCCTCTGGTCACCCGACAACACCACTTGAAACTAAAGAAATGAAGGGTGATTTGACGAACAACCTGTAGGCTAAGTTTTGGATGCTGTCATCAATGGTCATCTGTGTGCGCAAGAGAGCGGCACCTTTTGACAAGCGGTGCCTATTGGACGATAGGCCTATGCCTCACAACGAGACAACACAGAATAATGGTTAGGGCAAGATATTGCCTCGTTCATATAAAATCACTAAGAGTTTTACCCTTGGTACGAAATGAATACCAATCGGACTTCTAATGTCAACGTGGTAGCCTACTAGCAGCGCATGGGTTTCAAATGCAATGCGTCAATCTGCTTTTGGTCACGTTCAGTTTCTATAGTCTACAGTTTCTACAGTCAGGAAAACTTTGGATGCATAAAATGAACGGCGATTTGGTGAGACGGCTGCTGGTTAGATATTGCTGTCAACTAAGCATTTCGCGAAATCTGTGCATTGCACAATAGGTAGCCTATCTCTACTGGACTGTTTACCTGGCTGGCGCAGACTAATGCTCTGAGTGTAGTAGGGTATGTTGCGTCGCACTTAGACCAGGTGGGTCCAGGCGGCTGTAGCCTACTGGCGCTTGATGGTAAAGTGAGCAAAGAAAGGAAAAGGGTATGAGTAGCCATCTGTGGTCTTTATTCATGAAAATTTCATGAAAAATATATTGTGAAAATTGTTCTATGTAAAAGCCTCAGATTTGCCAACAAATTAAAAACTGCATTTTGAAAGAAGTTTCCAATGTGATAAAAAAATTTAGTCTTAGTAACTTTTTTCCCCAAAATATGAGCCTGAAAATGGGGGGTCGTCTTATATTCAGGATCATCTTATATTCGGGCTAATACGGTAATAAGGGAAGTAATTTGGCAGAATGCTCCAGTTGCCTTTCCACTCCCCAGAACAAGAAACCAAAGAATGGCTAAAAGATGACTACATGGGGGTTCAAACATGGTTAAATGGTTAGTGCACAGGGGCTACAACCCTGTCAAAGAAAGGCTGTAAAAAACATACATTAGTAATAGGGATTTCAAATCTGGGACAGTTGAAAGGATTTTTCTGCTAACTAGTTTTGATTAAAATAGTCTAAAAACACATTTTTCACGGATCTTGTGAAAATCACCCATTCACTGCCATTCAAAATTGCAAGCATATTGTGCCACCCTTTAACATTGACCACATTTATTTAAATTTTTGCAAGGGTGTTATGTTAGTACAAAGGAACAATCCTGCAAAAGCAGAGCAGAATTTTCAAACGTTGGAGCATTTGATGCACCCCAATCCAGAGCTCACATCAATCTTAGGCAATTGTGTCCTTTATGGTCCCAAAATCCTCATAGGACGAATGAAATGAAATCCAAAGTCTTATCTGCCTTCTCCAGTTTGTATGTGCCTATGTGACGGAGGTCATCTTGCACCTGTTCGTCCCCCTCGGGGCTGCGAACGTGCAACCTCGTCAACTACATTGGTTCGGCAATGAGAGGCACAGTACGATACCGCTGGACTTAAGGACCAGTCCCCCAGCCCAACGGCATCGATTCTGTATGAGGCTTTGGGAGGGAGGTTTACAGTACTAACGTTCCACGCCAACCCTGCTAGTAAGTCTCCGTTACACCTAGTTATATCAGTTAGATTACATATCTATTACACATCCACTACAACATATCCTAGATTACATATAAATTACACATCCACTACTACATATCCTAGACTAGATTACATATCTATTTGTATAGCCAAGAGCAGCAGTGAGCAGAGGCACAATCAGCTCTAAGCAATCAGGTAAGCTGTTTGACATTACAACTTTGTTACATCGATGTAGGCTATTCTTAGACAGTGATACATTAGAATATTTGTTTTTATTCCACCTAAGCAATCAAGCAGAACTTATTTTTCCCCTTTTACCTGTACCCACTACTGCCTCCATGTGTCCAAAATAAAAACTGTTGGTAAAAACCAAATTAATGAATATCTGCTATAATATGTAAAGAAATTAACTGAACGAACAACAATCAAAATTGTCCTTTTTTCTAATTAGAGCAATACAATTTCAGTGTTAATGACGATTTGTGTCGTGGATTACAGGTAGATCTGTGAAGGGCGCTGCTGCTTAGGCCTACAAGCAAAAAGGTCGATTAGATTTTTTTTTCCCCAGACACAGGTGGAAATCCTAGTTGTGACTAGTTCCTAGTTGTGAAAAAAAATGTTTAAAATGCCAGCATTCTACACCAACAATTCGAAACCAGCGCTGGCATTCAATGTGGTAAGAGAACTTCCTCAATCTCATATTAGAAATTCCAAGTCAAGGGCTAAACTCAATAGTTTTGTTTTTTTTAACTAAAATTGTGCATACACTTACTTAATACATGGATTCTGACTGTTTATACACAGGTGAGTGCGCACGCAGCCAGGGAATGCTAGTCGACTAGATGTTTATCATTGGAAGTCCCATTGGAGCCCTGCACAGTGTATGAAAAGAACCTATTTGTCTTGTCGGCTGGAGGTTTCATCCACTTGCTTGCATGTTGTACTGCAGGTGACACTGTTTAGAAGAAAATACTTTCATGTCGCTGGTAATGCTTTGGCATGCCTAAATAACGTTGTATTGCCGAGGTAGTCAATTAGCGGCCCGGGGGCCAAATCTGGCCCGCGAGATGCAGAAAATAGCAACTGGCAATTGTATACATTACATTTCATGAGAGAAATGCCAGGAGATGCAGCAGTCGGCATATTATCATTGCTTATCTGCCTACGCAACTGAATCCTCTTTTCTGATTGGCTGATGGGGTTGCAACTAATTCTCTATAACCTGTCAGGCGTCAAACGTGCGACTAAGTTAAGTTGCTAATTCTAAAGTGCAGGTTGCTATGGTCAAAAGCCAGTCGCTAGTTCTATCGCATTTGTTTATCAAGTGAAGAGTCAGTCGTTAATTCTATAGCATTTGGCTGTCAAGCCAAGAGCCAGTCGTCAGTTCTATCGCATTTGGTTGTCAAGCCTGTCGCTCTAAAAGTTCTACTACATGCATCTGATAGAGGCGAGCCTGATTAAGTGCGCACTAAATTATTCTGCAGTTGACATAATTCATAGGTTACACATTTACAGATAGGCCCAGCAATAGATGACAAAAATACCCTGTAGCCTACCGAAATTCTAAGCACCTGCCTCGCCATCAATTGTAGGCTATCGAAACGAGTCACCTCGTCATCTGCTCCCCATGGTTTTTAAAATGTAGGCTAGCCTATTTCCCGCTGCCTTCCCTTTGTTATTGATCTGAACACATCCTTTTTTTAAAATTAGGCTACTCTCCTCTTGTGGGGAAGGAACACGAGTGAAAGGGGAAAGGGGAGAGTTATTAAAAATGACCCTAGCGTGGGGAATCTCTCTCTCGCCCGCACAGCAAAATTCTATCTTGATAGAACATGCTTCCTACAACTTTACAGACAAGAATAGATTTAAAAAGTACCCCACCATAACGGCAGGTAAGCGGGATAACGGCCTTCGAGGTCGACCGGTTATAGAAATGAATGGCTCGCTGCGCGCGTCGCCAAAGTTCAAAGCCGCCGCCTCGCCATTAATTTCGTATAACCGGTCACCTCGTCGGCCGTTATCCCTTACATAGAACATGTACTTATTTCTGATATAAAAGAAAAAATACAAAAACTTTTTTACAATTAAAAAACTATGGCCATGGCGGCCCGCGATGCCCTCGTCAGAAAAAAAAAATCGGCCCGCGTCCAAACCTAATAGCCTTGAGTGTGAGCTATTTCACTGGCCTGGGCCTGGGTTTAAATCAGAGAGTGTTGTGTGTACATTTACATTAGGGTTGGTAACTGGTTTTCTGATTCTGCGTTTTAGTATTTACAGTACATTATGCTGACAAGAACATATCCACTAGACTCAACATATCATATAACTTTATTACTGCAATACCTGTTTTAAATAAATGAATGCATTGGCAACATGATGTGGAAAATGTGTCTTACTTGATGTTTGGCAACATGTGTCCAACTCCAAAATGTAATTACCAGATTGCTGTAGTCTGTAAACCAATTATCATCCCGTCTGCTACTATAACACTGTCTGCAATACCAGTAAAGAGTTACAACTGTAACATCTGTCTCTGATCATGATTTTTTTTTTAAATTGCTGTAATTGACTTAAGTATATAATTTGAAATATGAGCTGAATTCAGTGCTCTACTCTCTCTACTGACAGCTTGAGAAGCAAGACCCTCTCTACTTTCGTAGCAGGTGGAATAAGTAGAAGGGCTGTGTCTTGTCAGGCTAACTGACAGGTCTGTGGTAGTCACTTCTGGACCAACACTTTTATTGATAGTGTGAAAAATCGGGATATTTTGTGAGAAAATACCAAATTGATAAGACAGTGGTAAAGAAGTCAGAAATGGGGAGTTTCCCGTGAAAACAGGGAGGGTTGACAGTTACAGTATGTTCCAAGGCCATGTGAGGCCCCCTTTGTGCCAGAGGACTAGGAGTGAAGATATCAACGCACACAAGTTAAAGTGTTCAGAATGTGTTACTACGCCTTCCATTACAGGGTCTTGTCTAGATAGGAAATCGCCAAGCTTCATTTTGCATGACTACTTTTGGATTGATTAACTAGTCATGCATTGGGTCACTTCTAACTTAAGGCATCCAATGCTCCCCAAGGCAAAGCTAAGCCAAGCTAATGGTAAAGAGTTTGTGCCGCACACGTTGCTGACAGGGGCCGTGTCCGAAGACGATGCAGGTCGGGAGGAACTCATCCCAGGTAAGAGAAGAACACACTTTTTTATTGAAATAAAGTGGACTGTTCCTTTAACATGGAGAGACAAGACTGCATCAATTTCCACACAAGTGTCACAGTGTGAATACCTCTGGAGGCTTGGTACAGGTGTTGGTGAGGGTCCACCACTGCCTAAGGTACTGTAGGGGCCATCAAGTTTTTCATGCTCCTCCTCTACACCTCCACCCACTACGGGACACAAGTGGACACAAGAAGAGGCAGACATAGCTGGTTACTATGCGGACAAGAAAATGGTATAACTTCATTATTCAGTGATATTTGATCACTGATACCTTTGAAGAACCTTTGTCATCATGCCATTGAATGAATAAAAAGAGAAAAAAAAGAGCTTAAAAGAAGAACATTTCCAAAAGGAGTGTGTTGGAGAAAAGGCTGCGAGGAAACTTGCACCCATGATTTAAACCAGGTCAAATTCTCATCCTTGCTGGCTGATTTATTCAGTGACCATCAAACCTCAAATACGATAACAGTGAATTTTAAAGGTTTGAACTGCCATAAGACCACTCATTTACGGCAGGAAAGAAAGGTTATTTTAGTTTTTGTTCGAAAATGGCTAAGAGACTACAACATGCACCTAATGTATTTGACCTGAACCGAGCATATGTGTGATCTAGGAGGGAATGCGAGCTGGATTGGAAAATAGGTTTGATCAGTCCATTAGAGCCCGGTCGAAACTTTTGACCTTCTCAGCTCCATGAGCTGCCCGGAAGGGGCGGACACTTAGGTACCCCATAGGCCTATACTGGCAGCCAAGGATATGGGTCATAACCCACTATATGTGTATTCTCTCTGCTCCCTCTTTCACAACCACAGTCTAGGTCTGTGTCTAGTCAATGCCTCACTGGGATATAATCGACCATAATAGTTATAACGTTGAGAGATGCAATATATTACTAATATAGTTCTTTGTTTAGATTATTTTAATGATTGAATTTTCCAATTTATTATACATGTATTTTGCTATACTTTTGCTATGCTCACCTGCTGCGGCCCCCTCAGCTGCATCTGGAGGCTCCCGTCCCACTCTGAAAACCACTAGTGTAATGCATGCTTTGGACACAGTCAGTCATAAAAAAACATGCAGGAAGTAAAATCAGGAATTATTTTCAAAACAATCACAAAATAAGTAGGCATACCATTTGAAAAATTGTTAAAAATAACAAAACAAAAAAACTTACCATGAACAGAACCACATGTCCTCTGTCAACTTCCTGATATAAATCTAAAAATAGGTTTCACATCTCCGCCTGCAAAACAGACAATGCTTCCACCACAAGGCTCAGCGCCTGGAAGTATGTGATGGCATTACAAGCAGACAAGATTGTCGACATAAGAAACAATTGGAACTGGTTCACAATTGATTAAACATAAACAATACAAATCGATATGAAAAGCAGAGTTAACAATTAGTTATAGTTCTAATCTCTGGGCCAGACCAGATGCCAATCACGGGTTACTGTTCAGACTATTGAACTAAGGACGTAAGTACGGTACTTACTGAAAACTAGGCTGTATGACAGTCTATAAATACTACTCTGTAAAACGATACCAACCTCAAGGACAGTACACACGCACCAAGAAATTTCTCCTTTTTTAACTCACCCATAATGTTGTGCGCATTGCAAAATTTTGAACAAGTGCTCTTACCCTGCTAATTAAATCCTCACACTTCACCTTACTGGTGCAATGCGCAATTAATGAGGATTGGCCAACAGGCTGGTCCTATTGAGTCATGACACTTCCCACTCTACAATGACCGGTGTTTCCATTATATTGTCCAACCCCTGTACTTTCCAAAATTCATGTTGCCCATTCACAACTGTTACCTTTACTTACCAATACTTTCCACCTCCACCAAATTCTAAATATTGCTTTTGACTGGGAAAATTGCACTTTCATCAACACATGAAAAGGTGGATCTTCTCCATGTCCACCAATTTGGAATTTCCAGAAATATACATTTTAGCTGCATAACTTACTGTACTTTGATCATGCTAAATATTAATTTATTAATTTATACATATTTATGAAGAGAGAAAATGTGGCAATAGGCAGACCAATTTCAATTGTGCAGTACAGCACCAGGCCACTTTATTAGAATAGTGAGAAAAAGTTTATTTATTTCCATAATTCCATCAATAATGTTAAACTGTCATGTATTATAGATTCATGGCCCAGTTTTTTTTAATTATTCCAATCATTCAATTGTTTGTTTTTACATATTTTGGCATTCCAGCTCAAAAAACCCATGAATTGGTGAATTCGCAACATAAGGTCACATCAAATCAGTTGAAATTTGGTACTATCTACATATCATGCAACGTTCAATACTTGGTTGGTACTCTCTCGGTCTTAATAACTGCCATGATGTGTTTAATATTGAAGTCAATGGCAGAAACAGTACATGGGAGTTATGGAAGCCCAGATATCCTTGATGCTTTGCTGTCAGCTGTTCTTGTTTGTTGACCTGGTGACCCACACTTCACTCTTCAATATAACCTGTAGATTTCCATGCCACATTTTGGCGCTAACTCACCAGTTTAATTCTAAATCAACAGAAATGAAACACCATTGAAAATGAATGGGGTTTTATTTCTGGTAAGTTAGAATTAAACTGGTGAGTGACAGTTTCACATTATTGATGGTATTATGGAAATAAATCAACTTTTTCATGCTATTCTAATAAAGTGGCCTGGAGCTGTATACGGTAGTTGCGACTTGCGATACCCATTCTGCCCCTCAACCCTGAATTTGATCAGTGTGTTAAGGAGAGCAAATGACAACTTAAATGGCCAATGTTCATCCATATGCACACAGCACCTTTCAAATAAGCTGATCCACACTTTCAATTTGACCCACCCTTGGAGGTGCCATGAGGTGGTGGAGCTCAACATCGCTCAAGCATGTCCCCCAAATGTTTGTGTCTTCCAAAGACACCATCGATATTAACACCAGATGCTGTGTTCAGCCTCTTGGCATGTCACAACCCTGGGAGCTGCAGTCCTGCTGGGACGGCATCATTTTTCAGAGGTTACCGCCACCGTGTACAGGATCATGTGCAATCACCTTCTTGTCAGCCATTGATGGCAGCAATATACCAGCTAAACACAGCGTCATCTGACTTGAGGTATTTGTACTTATACAAGGGAGTAAGTGGTCAATACAGTAGGCCTAGGCCTAGTGTTCATATCACTGACCTGGGTATAAATCAAGGGTTCATATCAATGAAATAAGGGTTCTTTCCAATATCCTGCGTCTCGTCAACCGTGAGGCAACAAGCACAAGGTGAGGACGGGAGTCAGAATATTTATAAAAAAAAAATAAAAAATAAAAAAAAAACAGAGACAGTCTAGTACACCAAGAGATGTGGAGGAGGCTGCAGAGGAGGGTTAACCAAGCAGTAGCGATACCTCTTTGCATTATGTAGCAAATTGATGACAGTTTTTATATTATTTTGCATCGTTTTTATGTTCAGCACATTCCCATATGTTAACACATTTTCAATTGAGACATTTCATTATTATTTGGAATATGTAGTATAATTTTAGTGACATTTTTAGTTGACGCTTTGTCTTTTTGAGCAGCGCATGACCAACAACTTAGATCCTCCTGTTTACACATAGCCAGGTGTGTTTGAAGTGAAATTTCCCTTCATTTGCGGCTTTCCTTTACACACAAACTGAGATTTCAGTTCGGTGGCTTCAGTTTCACTTTCCATGTAAATTAAGAGTTTAGAACTGGAGACTTTAATGGCTTTGTCCTTCCCTCCACTTTTCCGCACACAGTTAACGTCCTTAATAAGGACAGCCCTCCACAGCATACAGTATTGAAGCAGATTCATCAATGGTTCACTAATATTTTGGAAAATGGAGGGAAGAAAATGTCCTTTAATCAAAAGGACTTGCTGTATTAGAACTAGTTTACCATTTTATGTCTATGTCTATACTGTCTATGTCCTTACCTAGATTAGTCTATGTCTGTATGGGAAAGCAAGAAATGTAATTTCAAATTCTTTGTATGACCAGTGCATGTAAAAGAAATTGACAATAAAACCTACTTGACTTGACTTGATTTTATAATTAGCCCTAAACTCAAAATGTAGACAATATAACAAGGACACCCTCACAAAAACTGAACATGTCAAGCATCATAATTAGGAGGCATTTGACAAGCATTGTTAAACAGGCATTGCTAGTTTCCTTAGCAACTTACTTGGTATGAACTACAAATAAGCAACACAACCAATAGTTCAATAATGCAGTTATTTTTGTAAAGCAAAGTTCCGAATTGCTTTGGGAAGCAGGTCACCCTTGTTCGCGACTTTTTGGTGATATGGGGGGGGGGGGGGGGGATGGGTTTCATGCATAGTTCAAGCAATATCAAATGCCATTATAGGACAACTTTTTTTTATCTTGTCAATGTGCAGTCATATAAAACAAATTTGGTATATTAAAAAATGGAAACAGTCAGTTATTGTCAATAATTCTGTTCCACAATCATGCCTCATGATCGCCAATCAGCGCTGTGCACGATAAATAAATAAAATCACCTGATTAAGATTAACATTTGCCAGGATTTGAACCCCCAAGCACCAGCCACCAAAAGCAGCATTCTCTCTCTGTGAGCAGATGCACTAAGCACTCACCTACAGAAGCACAACCACCATTAATCCAAAGATTCAATAGGATCCAAATCAAATTAATATATAGGAATATGTAAATGTAAATTTTAGATTGATTTTAACGAAGGAGGAATTCGGATACCTGATGACAAAGGGTATTTCTCAAAACCTAGGCTATGTCTCAAATTACCCACTTGTGTCAGTGCACTGACAGACAGTGCACAGTGCACTGCACACAATGCACTGAGGTCTTTAGTGCATACAGTAGTGTCAGAGAGAGTAGAGAGAGAGAGGTTCCATTGGCCCATTGTTTCCTGGTTCTATTATGCCCCCCCTTAGGCAGACCTAGGCAGACCTAAGGACTGTTCTATTCATTGTAGGAGCATTATGACACGTCCCTTTAGGCAGACCGGAACCTGGTCGCGTTAGGTGCCCATAGAAACCTATTATGTTGGCATATCTCTATACTTAAAGAATCTCTGGTAGTGTCGTGGAAAAATTTGAGCACTATGCACTGTGCCCTCACTGGAAGGGACAGCTGAGCATGGCATTAGCTCGCCAAAATATGAGTTGGCTACTGTTTACAATGCACAGCGTCTGGTGCTTCACCCCAAAGGACAACAATCACACATACAATACTTTGGTTGGCATGAACATTACTTACAGAATTAGGAGACTGTTGAACAAACTCTTCTACTGAACTGAATGCCACATTTCCTCTGCGTCATTGTCAACATGGCTGCCGTTTAGTGCATGCAGTGTCCATCATTCAAGCACTGCATTTTTCCGCCATTGTTAGGGGATCATCCTGGCACTTTCAGTGCACTGGCTCAACTGAAATTTTCAGTGTGAGCACCCTAGGCACTGAAAAACAGTGCCCTAAGTGCACAAGTGCGCCATTTGAGACACGGCCCTAGTGTGTGCACACTTTCACGTGTATCAGCCTAATTATTCACGCTCAGTGATTGGTTACTCTTTGGTGAACTCTCCAATCATTGGGTGTGACTAATAAAGAGTATCCAATCACTGGGCATGACTAATTAGGCTGAATACAATTGGAAGTGCACGCAGTAGGTTTTGAGAAATGCCCAAAGATTTCCCGATCGTAGAGGCTTAGATGAAGAGTTAACATTTATTGAATGGCCACATGCCCCAGTAGGCTACAGGTGGAAATTGTCTGCCCTGGTGGAAAAAATGAACTCCTTTTGTACAATACCAAACCATAGCTATTACTAGGAAATGTATATTTATGATGTTAATGACTGGAAACTGAAGTTAAACTTATTTTTAAAAGGATTTAGCCATACTAACTCCCTCCCATTCAGTTTCCCAGTCATCACTTGCCCACGACCGCCATCTAGGTGGAACTGCACATTTTTTGATGGCATAAGGGAGTGGCCCTTCTCATACTTGCACCTTCTCTGGTACAACATTGGTTTGAGATTTGAGAAACGGTCTTTCTGGGCATGTTGTTTGGCTTGAACTTACATTGTACCACGTTGGATCATGATGTTAAACCTACATCTTTATTCGTACAATGAAAAATACAACTCAAATAAATAGTCAACAGCAACGCACAAATATTTAGATTTTTAGTATAACGCTTCCAGCAACAATCGGTGAAAGGACTGAAGTACATAATAGACAACTGAGAACATGAGGCATCTTGACAACTTAAAAGAACAGTTTACATAAAAAGAGAACTGAAAACGAGGCATCTTAACAATACTTAAAATTCTCCATCTCCAACATCATGCCTGCTTTGCCTCCATTCATTTACTTCCAGGGAAGTATGCGTGGTGGTCTCAGCCCCGTGTCCAGGCTGTTCGTCACCTCAGGGCTGAAACAAAGAAAGATAAACAAGACCTTAAATGTCAACCACCAATATGAAGATAAAACCATTTTTAAATTCATAAAAATGTACAGATATGCATGACTGATATAACCAAGCAAGATAAAATGGGGAAAAAAGTACATCCTCACAAAAATAAAGATTTATTAAAACATTATAAAGAAAATCACATTGCATGAAAAATAAAGTAATGCAACAACAACGCATCTCCAGAATAACTCTAATGCCAAATGTATCACCTGCTTGGCAATTATACAAGGCCTTAGGATTGTGATGAAAACTCCAGTGTGAAATAAGAACGGGAATAAAATAAAAACAGAGTTGGTTTGTCTGCACTGTAGGTGACACAACAGTTAAGACCAACTTGATATATTGTATAATGGGACTGTGATAGATACTCAAAAGAAAAATGGCCATGCAAAAAGATACAGAGTCCATGTTTTTATTGCCATTCTTTTTTTGTTTTCTGATTCTTGAGCATTTTACGCCATATTATCTAATTTATGACTTTTCTGGCATTTATTTTTTATCTTTTCGGCATAATATTGCTTATTTTTTGTCTATTACATGCTTTCAAAATTCTAAGTCAGCCACTCAGCATACCTTGACTGAAACTTTTGCCAAATATTTGTCTTGTTAGTCAACCAATTTTAATTATTTTGTTGGTATTAATCTAACTGTTAAGCACACTGAGCTGCATGACTTGTATGGATTGTACTATACAAATTAAGTTATGTGTTGCTGAGTTACATATTAATTGAGATAAGATAATGCATCAACTTAACATCTTGGTTTGATAGTGTTGTGGGGTCATATAGAAGTAAAAAGAGCCTGCTGTACTCAGTTTTATGTTCTGAACTTGTGTACGAATGAGGTCAGTGCACTCACCTTGGACTGAGCTGGGAGGTGACCCCCCACACGAACGGAGTTGTTCCAATCTCAATCTCTGTGGCGGTGATGAGAAATCACAGCAGTTAGGAGCCATTTGAACACTTTTGTCGAAACAGACTTACAAACGAGGACACAATCAATAGCATAGCCAGGGCTGGATTAAGATGGCATGGGGCCCCTAAACTACAGGCTGTTCTGTCTGTTGCTATGTTGAATGCTTCTACTACTAAACTAGCTGTCATTAGATACATGTTAAGGGTTTAATAAAAATAATCAGTCAAGTAGACAGCATTCTCTGATCCATGACAGCGACATCAGGACTTGATTGCTCAGTCGTTGGTGAGAGTGAGAAGGAGAGGCTTTTACTTGACAATGTTCTCCCTCTTTCTTTCACAAATTACACCGGCACTGCCATTTCCAGTTGCCTCGCTTTTTAAAATTCCAACAACGGGAACAGGAAGCAAATTCAATGCACAGAAGCCTGTACATAAGCCAAAGAAAATTGTTTCATCGTTTGGAAATAGTTTGAGCGACCGTGCTAAAACTAAAGCTTTTATTGCAACGTCAGATAGAAAGATCACGGCTGTTCATTTAAGAAAATGACAACGGCTCAGAAAAGACGGCTTGTTTAGTTTGAGACTAGCACAGTCTCTGCCATGAGGATGGTCCTGATCTGAAATGCATCAAAAAGTGTAAGGTGTGCGCACATCCCAAGTAGCAACTAGCTACGGGTGCAGAATATCAAAAAACGTACAATGAGAAAAGGAGAAAAAAATATTCGCACACCGTAAAAGCTCCCTTGTCGTGATTTTAATGTGAAAAATGGCACAACGTTTCGAGCAGCAAGGTCTTCGTCAGCCATTTTTCACATTAAAATCACGACAAGGGAGCTTTTACGGTGTGCGAATATTTTTTCTCCCTGATCTGAAATGCAGCATATAATTTCCAAATGCATCCCCATCAAGCCTCTCACCAGACTTAGGTGGTGTCGCCTGACGTTTCCATCTCGGTTGTTCCTTTGATAAGATGTGCGCTACCGCCATCTATCGCACTAAGTTAACTCCATTTATTCTCAACCTCAAGTCTCCAAAGGTCTCATTACCGAAGGTCTCCTAAAGGGACGTTCACCTGACATCACATGGATCCAGGAAATGTGCGGGCTTGATGCATCTTACTCTACTGGGCAATTCTTTGATGATATCATGTTAACAGGGCAAGGCTGGTGGGGCAGGTAAAAATGTTCATAAACTCATAACTATTCAACTCACCCTTATCCCAGTCCTCACTGTTTGGTACAGTGATGGTGCTGATTGGAACAGTGTATTTCTTCCTCAGTTCCTCCTGGTTGCCGCGCACTACCAAGAGACAATGAATACAGACACACACACACTCAAAATCTCCTACGCAAATCACATTATAGTGAATTACTTCACACACTCACCCTCCCACATCACCACATTGACAATAAACCATTGAAAGGGAATGGTTGGAAAAGAGAGAACATATCCAGTAAGCAGCAGTTCTGTGTGGCAACAACGCCTTGTTGATGCCAGAGGAGAATGGCCAGTCTGGTTTGGGCTGTTAGAAAGGCAATTGTAACTCAATTTGCCGTTTGTTACAACAAAGCTATGCAGAAGAACATATCTAAATGCACAGCATGTAAACCCTTGAGGCATTTGGGATACAGTAGCAGAGGACCACGACCAGAACAGGAAACTGAGCCTACGATTCACACAGGGTCACGAAATTGAACAATAGAAGATTGGAAAACATTGCCTGGTCTGCTGAAACACTGAAATAGTAGTCAAAATTTGGCGTCAGCAACATGAAAACATGGATCCATCCTGTCATGGATATTGTTTTAGCAAACATTGGGCCCCTTAGTACCAATTCAGCATTGTTGCAATGCCACAGCCTACCCGAGTATTGTTGCAGGCAGTTAAAGTAGTTCTGAAGGCAAAAGGGGGTGCAACCCAGTTATACAGTAGCAAGGTGCACCTAATAAAGTGGCTGGTGAGTGTAGCCTATAGGAAAAGAAGATCTTACCATCTTCCATCCTCAGCTGATCCACACAGACGGTCATATGCTTAGACAGTTCATCCTTCAGCACGATGTGTCGTGCGTTGTATGGGCAGGTCCGCAACTCACTTTCCATTTCTGGATGATTCTGTAATTAATTAGTAATTAGACATGGTTCATTATCATGTACATGGAATGCATAATTGCAAGACGTGACAGCAGACAACAATGACAAGTATTGCGGACCCATAAAATTCTAGTACTTTTTCCTGAGCTGTAATAATGTTATGAAATAGGGATGCAAATTATCGATTAACACATTGAATACCGGCGGTGCTCACGGAATTATGTCGTAGAATACCAGTGTTCTAAGCCCTTTTTTGACGTTTTTTGTAGACTCACAGCGTATTATGTGATAGGGCCACTGAAATATGTTATGACTCGTTTGAAAGTGGAGACGCTGCCCTCTTAGTAGGTGAAAACGGTGTGTCTCTACGAGCTTTTATTGCCGAGTAAACCCGCGCTAAACCGAAGCGGGTATCCATGGAATTCAGCTACAATCGGAGATATTGAGGTTTTTGTGAAGGGTGCGCTTCTTCAGAATGTGACGAGTTTGAAAGGGGACGAGTTGGTTTTAATCACAATTTGGTGCAAGGTTAGTTTCAAGTCAAGTTTCAAGTTTCAAGTCAAGTTTATTGTCAATTTCTTTACATGCACTGGTCATACAAAGAATTTGAAATTGCGTTTCTTGCTCTCCCATGCAGACATAGACTAATCTAGGTAAGGACATAGACAGTATAGACATAGACAGTACTCATACATGGACATAGACAGTATGGACGTAGACATTGCTCATACAGCTCTGACACGCATCTTCCTGCTCGTCAAGACACACCTCCTGCTCTATACCACTACGACACCGGCAATCAAAGCCCTTCGAAATCCACGTTTTTCACACAGACTGAACACAAACTCTTTGCACACATGCAGAAGGTCGGACATTTGCTAAAATAGTTCCCGATGACTCCCGAAATAATAGCCCAACATTGACAACAAATCCCAATGATATGATGCTTAGATGTAGCCCATCCGATCCATATGTAGCCATCTATGCTAGCTTCTGGCTTTTCACATACAGGTAGACAGTTCAACATGGGGGTGAATAATCAAATAAACTTATCTGGTTGGCGATCAAACTTCCAAATCGGAGCGCATTACTCCAATTACAATTCGGGTGCCATTTTGATCCAAGGATCTGGTAAAGGTAGCAAGCCCAGAAAGTTCAAGATACTCCTGGCACGATATACAATGGTCTCTCTGTTTACCTATTGCGTGAAGTCAGACACAATACACGCTACCGATCGTACTAGGGAAACAACAACATAGCACGATTCACGAATACGGCAGCACACCTCCAGCTCTGTCACACTACCACACCGGCAATCGATGCCCTTTGAAGTCCCCGTTTTTCACGTGGACAGAACACAAACTTTGCACACATGCGGAGGTGAGACATTTGCTAAAATAGCTCCCGATGACTCCCGAAATAATAGCCCAACATTGACAAAAAATCCAAATGATATGATGCTTAGATGTAGCCTAGCCCATCCGATCCATATGATATATAGCCATGCTAGCTTCTGGCTTCGATTCCCTGATTGTCGCTCCCAACGCAGGACGCTCCCCGGTCGGCTCGCTCCCACTAGCCAGACTATCGATCCCACCGCCATATAACGGAGCTAGTGGACTACACGTCCGGGAGCGATCTCAGTTGGGAGTGTCCATCTACCTCCCCTGGCTTCTCACATACAGGAAGACACAGAAACGTATCTTTTTGGCGATCAAACGTCCAAATCGGAGCATTACTCCAATCACATCTCGGGTGCCATTTGGATCCAAGGATCCGGTAAAGGTCTAGCAAGTCCAGAAAGTTCAAGATACTCCAGGCAAGATATAATGGTCTCTGTGAAGTCTGCGTGAAGTCAGAGACAACACATGCTACAGTGACCGTACTAGGGAAATCAATGCAGGCAGCGCGATCATAGGAGCCTATTACAGATAGTCTACGGTAGGCGACATGGGTTGGCATCCAGACATCTTGGTAAGTTAAATTAAAATATCCAAATCATAACACTCAAACATCATAACAATCAAACAACTTTTGACTGCAAATGTTGTCATTTATGTCCATCACAGAGCTACCAAAATCACATATATTGTCCATTGAAGGGTGTAGATTCAAAATATGATATTTAAATGCAAAAACGTATTTTTACGTTTTGGTATAGAACGCATGGGCGTGAAAAACGCATTATTACGTCGTCGGTACTCAATGTGTTAATTCATTAATCGTTAGTTGATTGCCTTATCGATCGACTTACGATTAATTGATAAGCAGTGTTTTCCCCCCCAAAATCTCCATGTTCCTCGAAAAAAAACTACTAAGTCTAAAAATGTATATTAAAAAGTGAGATAAAATGCTACATTTAAATGAATTCCATTTAAATTCTTTAGACCACGGGTGATTTAAATATTCCCACTATTGACATCCCTTTTCAAGCACACTCTTCTCATGCCCATTTCACCTGGGTCTCTTGTCAGTGGAATTGGCGATTAATTGCGATTAATGTCTTTTAATCGATTAATGCATTGATCGATTAATCGTTTGCATCCCTAATATGCAATAATGTAATTACCTTTTTGCACTTGAGAATATGGTATGGAAAGCGACACTGTCGGATCATATGGTTAGGATCATAGGGACACTTCACCAGCTTGTCTGGATTCCAAGCATCCTCCCCTACAGCAAAAAGAAGAAATAAATGTACAAAAAAAACACGTGTATTAGCCCCCTTAAAAATACTCTTATTCATCTCATTGTCATTCAACATCTAACCACTTAATTTCTTCAAACAGCAGTCATTCTATGAAGGAACGAAAATGACCTGCACCCACTCAACATGAGCGCATCATCTGTATGAGCGAAACCACCTTACCATTGGGCTCATCTTCTGGCTCTACTTCACAACTCCTGTAGGAGTTCAGTGGACCGCATGTAGATCCCAGACTGGTTGCCATTTCCGCACGGAATTAGAAAACCTACGAGATTATACAGACAAATGACACGGACACATAATTGTCTTTTGACTCAAAACGTAATATTTATTTTCTGAATATATGTTGTGTTCCAATGTTGTCCCATTAATTTGTCCATGTGTCGATGATGGGCTGATAATCCGCGAATCATGGCTCCAAACAAATTAATTTGCCCCCTTTGTCAGTGCTCTGCAGACTAATTCTGCAGGGGTTCCCAAACAGTTCGCAAATAGTTAACATTTTAATTCGAAATTCACATGAAAACTAAACACTTGTAAGCATGTAATTAATAGTTAACCAATTTGAAGAACTGTTAAATCATATGAAAGCATACTTTGAACACAAGGTTATAGTTCCTTCACTTCGCGACTATGACATGACATCCCTATATTCTTCGAAAATAAGTTTCTACCTTACTGGTTCGGCGTGGCTACATTGGCTAACTTGATGTCGCGAGCTAGCATAGCTAATCCAGGTTCAAACAAATTAGCTCATAAACTACACCAGCCTGCGTTCGTCATGTGAAAATAAATGTTATGTTATTTGATTTTTGATGTAATACAAGTTAATGCTGTCGGGGGGAACAAACAACAATTGCCAATTACTTTACCGCACTGCGAAACACGTGTCCTGCTCCTCAGCTTCAGTTTGCCTTGCTTTGAGTGAATAAAATCTAATGATGATCTGTGGGTAGTAGGCTAGATACGGAAAACATAGAAGGACAATTTTAGTTGATCACATGATCGAGGAGAACGGCACCATGTCTGTGTATTTCACAGCCGACATACATCCATCCACTCTTTCATTCTTTCTTTCTTTACTTACTTACTTACTTACTTAGGCCTACCTATTTATAAAACTTAGTAAACTTTCATGTAAAGATCAAATGTGGCAATAGGCAACCCAATTTCAATGAGCAGCATAGTTGTATAGGCCTACCTTTTTTGACCATTTCCTGCACAGTGCCCCTATAAGACAAGTAAAAAGAGGCGTATGTCGCTAAGCTAGTGAAAGTCAATGGATCCGTGTAGCATGTAGCATCAATAGCCTAGTAATATAATATAAGTAACATTATGTAGGCATATAACTATTGCCTAGGCCTATAGGCTAGCTATTTAAAACTTGGCATGCCAGTGTGTGGTAGTAGGCCTATTACTGTATCCCATTTGTTAAAATACCCCAAAACAGTAGCATGCAGTCTGCACGACATATAGAAGTTATCCTTATTTTTAACCAAATATTTCACATTATGCAAATTAACCAACATATCTGTTTGAGATTAACTTGAACTGCATTTTCCGTGCAAGACCACTAGGTGTCACCTGTTGACTTGCCTCCCAGAACAACGTTGAGATTCTCAAACGCGTGCGTGTGTGTTGGTTGATTTCTCACAGCAGGCCTACCTAGAACTAAGGTTCAAGCATAAGCAACGTTTTTTTTACAGACTGAAAAACAAAAACAAAATGATGAAATAAATGGATCCAATATGAACATCTGGCCAATCAAACTCATCTTTCTAGCACCTGAAAATTAATAACGGAGGGACGTGGGCAGATAGGGCTATATCATCATGACAACAACTAGGCCTATTCGGCATTACAGAATGTGGACCTGCAGTTCCTTCAACTCCCATATGAGATATAGACTTTGTTTTATTTGACGCAACAAAGGTGACAACGTCCCCAATGCACATTTTCAACGGCAACTTTGTTTGCGGTAAGTGCTGAAAATGATTGACTGTGTTATTTCAAATAAATATTTTCATGGCTGACGAGAAACACTGACACGGTGGGGTATTTATACTCCCTGACTAAATAAACCATCTCGCCAAGTCAGGACATGGACAGTTGCGTGGCAGCAAAGGGCTCTGGACCTGTCCAGTATCTGTGCATTGGGAACCTGAAATGGACCATGAAGGTGGCTTCGGCAGGACCCTGCCATCATGTTTTGAAGAATTACTTAACACTTTGAGTGCACGCGGTGTTTGTTATGTGCACTCTCTGAGTGCACTTGATCAACAAAAGTTGTGCAGGCAGCGCACGCGACTGACGCGAGTGAATGTGGTGATGTGTAGGGTTTGTTTATCTTTGACTTCGCATAACACTGCGAAAGACTTCTTTCATTCTTTGACTTCATTTTGGTTTCCGAGTCATCGCCAGATGTGAGACCATCTGAAGATGGTGATGAAAAGTTTTGTACATCAGTGCAAACATCCCACTGTGCTGTGAGGAAACTACACGGGAACGAACGGGTGCGCAAAAACGTGCGTAACCGACTGGTCCGACATCTCCGCCTCCTGTGACGGGAAAAGCAGTCTCGCTGATGATGAGAGCCGAGAGCAGTGCACGGTTAGAGACGAATTTAAAAGCAGCGCGTGCATGCACAGCTAACTCATTCAACCAACTGTCCTGCAACAGTTCAGGAGACTTGCACTTTTGTTTTACGGAGTAGTCCAGTGTAATTGCTCACGATTTTTGCCTGCAGCACAAAATAGAACTTGCCATTGTGTTCCCCCAAATGATGAGAGGATTGTTTCTTTTTTGCGCAGCAAGAGAGTCTGTCTTCTTTGAATGGGGATCTCCCAACTGTGTACGCCTGGCGTAGGCAAGAAGACCCTTGAGACGCACAACGCCGGCCATCTGGAGATGCACTCATTGTAGTTTTGTTTACTTCGGCGACTACTTCGTCTTTTCTTTTTTTGTCTTTCTTTTGCCTAGTAACGATTCACCACGTCGTATAGCTTAAAGATGCAGGTGTACAGCTTTGTTTTCGCAGCAGTTTTATTGTACATCAGGAGTTTCGTGGAAGCGGAGCCCACGAAAGCTAACAAGTGCCCTGCGCGGTGCGACGTGAGCACTTGCCCAAGCCCCAGCTGCCCGAGCGGGTATGTCCCCGACCGGTGCAACTGCTGTTTGGTTTGCGCACAGGGCGAAGGAGACCCGTGCGGCCGCAAAGACGACCTGCCCTGCGGCGACGGGCTGGAATGCAAGCACCCTGCCAACAAGCGGCTGTCCAAAGGCGTGTGTCAGTGCCGATTCACAAGCAAGGTATGCGGCAGCGATGGAAAGACCTACGGGAACGTGTGCCAACTGAAGGCGGTGAGCCGCAAGGCTCTCCAACAAGGTCTCTCCGGTGTCACGCAGATCCACAAAGGCGCCTGCGAAACTGACCTAGGTGAGGTCTTGTTTTATCCGTCATAACACATTATAACAATACAGAAACTTTCTCTTTTGTTATTCTTTGTGCCATGTCTACCTAATGTATACTATGTTTTTAAATGGTAAAGAAATTAATTGCCCCAACTTTAGACTTGGCTTTGAAATATTGTAGGCGCATTCATGTGTCTTAACAGAGACGTTCTAAATGCAGAATAGAGAATCTTTGGTCTTACTGTGTGCACTGCGCTGTTCTGAACATCTGATTTTAAACCCCTTCATAATAATGACCCATCACGGTAGTATGCTTTGAGCTCCAGAGTCGATGGCTACTGCAGCTCGGCATTGTGTGACTAACTGGCAGGCAGCCCTATCTCAGGCAGACAGTTTTAATGGGCAGGCGCCGACGTAAAAAGCCACAAAACCCAGCATCAACCACCACCACCAGGCCACTTCCCACAGCCACCCCCGGAGGCAGCCCTCTGGGGCTCACCACGACCACCACACTACAGCCCTGCTGCAAATCAGGCATGAATGAAGTGTGTGTGTGTGTGTGGGGGGGGGGGGAGTGCTGTTATTGTCAGCATGTAGTATGCTTCCACTGTGTGTGTGTGTGTCTGTGTGTGTGTGTGTGTGAGTGTGTGTGTGTGTGTGTGTGTGTGTGTGTGTGTGTGTGTGTGTGTGTGTGTGTGTGTGTGTGTGTGTGAGAGAGAGAGAGAGAGAGAGAGAGAGACAGAGATAGACATACAGACAGACAGAAAGACAGAGAGACAGAGAGACACACATGCACACATTTTTCATGCATAAGTGAATGTCTTTACACTATGTGTGTGTGGGGGGGAGCTCGAATGTGTAGGAGAGAGAGAGAGAGAGAGAGAGAGAGAGAGAGAGAGAGAGAGAGAGAGAGAGAGAGAGAGAGAGAGGTTGACGTGCTTGAAAAAAGACAAGCCATCTCCATCCTCCCTGCCCGAACGGCATGTTGCACCCCTGCTGCAGTAACGACCCTCCACAGACGTTCCAAACCAGCAAGCAGCCAGCCTCTGCCTGTGTCTGCGAGCCAGCAGGCCTCTCCCCTCTGTCTGTCTGCCCAAGTCATCCCAGGCAGGCCTCTGCCCTCTGTCTTCCCCAGGCCTCCCTCCCCTCTCTCCCCTCTCTGTCTGGGGGTCAGTGTCAGACAACAGCTGGCTGGGCGGTGGAGAGAAAGCTATGGAGGGGATGGAGGTGGTGGAGGATGGGGATGGAGCCAGGAGAGGATGGAGGTGAAGGATGGGGTTAGAGGTGATGGAGGTGGAGGATGGGGATAGAGGTGGTGGAGGTGGAGGATGGGGATAGAGGTGTTGGAGGTGGAGGATGGGGACAGAGGAGGTGGAGGTGGAGGTCAGCGGTGTTAGAAGGAGAGCCAGGAGGTGGATGGAGGCGGTTAGGATGGAGGATGGAGGGGGTTGGTTGGATGGCAAACAGAGGAGCAGTGTTAAACACTCTTCTGGCCTGGCTTAAGGGCCCCGCTGGGAGAAGGCAGGAATTGTGGGGCGGCATGGACAGGAAGTGCCGTGATAGCAGCGAGGTGTGCAGCACAGCACAGCGCAGCGCAGTCCAGCACAGCAGACCTTGGATGAGGGAGAGATGCTGCTGGTGTGTGTCTGTGTGTCTGTGTGTGTTGGCATGCATATCGGTGAGCAGACACAGGGTGTGTGTGTGTGTGTGTGTGTGTGTGTGTGTGTGTGTGTGTGTGTGTGTGTGTGTGTGTGATGTCTGCGTGGATGACGGAGATTCTGCTGTTCTGGTGTGTGTGCAAGTGTGTTTGTGCATAGGTAATGTCTTTGTGCGTGTGTGTGTGTGTGTGTGTGTGTGTGTGTGTGTGTGTGTGTGTGTGTGTGTGTGTGTGTGTGTGTGTGTGTGTGTGTGTGTGTGTGTGTGTGTGTGTGTTTGTTGGCAGTCACTGTGTGTGCTTGCTTGCGTGCGTGCTTGCGTGCGTGCATGTGTGTGTAACTGTGCATGTGTCTGTAGTAGTGTATGTGTGTGCTTCCTCCCTCATCAGTTGTTGACCTAATTTTAGCCCCTAAAACGCCAGAGTCGTAAGCTTGTGAGTCATTACCCTTTAAGTGGTAGTTTATCGGGCTGCAAACCTTAAGTTATGGGACCTGCTGCTTTGGCTTGCACTCCTCCAAATAGAATAAGGCCTCTTTTAGGTCCTCTGACTCCCTTTCACATTGCTGGGAAGATTTTTTTACTCTTTTCACGGAGCGCCAATAGCTGGAATGTACAAGTGCTTTAAAGCTGATACCCCAAATAACAACCAAAATTAGAGGGCTCCCTTCCTTGCCTGTGCCTATGTATTAGCATCGGGGCGCTGCGGTCTGTCTGCATTGTAAAAAAAAAAAACTGGAAACCTTTATGATTAACCACGTTAGGAGCTGAAAATGTCTATGGGAGCATACAATGATTTCAAAATCATATGGTGTGTCATCACATTTTTTACCAGGGCTCTGATGAGGGATTCATGACTGTCTCTGATTTCAAAAGCTGAATTCTGTATGGGGGAGTAGGGCCTTTGTACTGAACCCAGTTACCCATGATGGCATGCAGGTGGATCAACAGTAGAAACAGTCATTTGTAGCCATAATTCATTTGTTCATGTATACCCATAATTTACAAAACTATCAATTTATAATAAACCTGGAACAGCTCTTCAGTTACAGTACCTAGATGCATGTGAATTTGTCATATCGTATGAGTTCATGTTTGGTCACTAGTAGAAATAGTTCAACTTTGAAGCTGGTATTGCCCACATCTAAAGCCTTGTCTCCTCATCTATGTATGTGAGCATCTCCTGAACCCATTGGATGCAGACTAGAGGCAAAGGCTTTACAGGAGACTGAGTTTAGACACTGCACAGGCCCAAGGTCTAACTGTGGTGCAGCGCAGGAGATGCACAGCTCCGGGACACATCATCAAACCAACGTCCTCAGTCGCCTTTCCTTCCAGTTATAAAAAGTAGCAATGCCATGTGTCCTTACCTGACTGGTAGGCCTGTAGCTCCACTGACCAAGCATGTCCAGAGAGAGCCCAGAGCTCCCTTTAAGTATGGCCTGGACAGCAGTGCAGAGTGATGCCAACAAGAGGAGAAAAAAAAAGGTTTCACTTAGCCTACTGTACCTCAAGGAAGTGGCCCTATACTGCAAATAGTCATGTAGAGTTACATAGGCACTTTCATGGCTGTCATTATCTTGTCAGCTGAGAGAGAGAGACAGGGGCCCTGGCAGGCCTCTCTCTTTCCATGCCCACGAGCAGGGGCTGGACTGGCCATCTGGCATAGCGGGCATTCCCTGCTGGGCCCTGCACCCTCATGGGCCGCTATTTTCAGAAATGTAAAAAAAAGGTGAGTCAGTTCTGCACAGCTAATTATGAGGGGCCCCTTTACGTAATGCAAAAGTGCCCCGGGCCCTATTTCTCCCCCAGTCCAGCTAATTATGAGGTGCCCCTTTAAGCCAAAAGTGGCCGGGCCTCATTTCTCCCCCAGTCCAGCCCTGCCCCTGAGCCAAGTCGAGCAGCAGTCAGGCTGGGGTTTTGGTGGGAGGCCAGCCTTCCCAGTGGAAAGTCGAATGGCACGGCTGGCTGACTGGCTGACCACCTCACCGTGGTGTGGTGTGGTGGTGTGTCTAGCCTTTAGCCATAGCTTTGGATGAGGTAATTTTAGTGGCCACTTTTTTTTTTTTTAGATCCAGACAAGAAGTGCACTTGGGGGAAAAGTACGAGTCATTTTTTTCCCCTTTCTTTGTAATAACGGTTGTGGCGCACTGAGGTTTTGGCTGGAGAGGCTTACAAGATGACTACAGTAAGTTTGGGGTTTTGAAATGAACCCCATAGCCTTCCACAGACTAAAGTGGTTTTGCTAACTCATCGCAGAATGTAGGCCTGCAGCCTCGAGCTAAACATTAATTGCGTTGCGATTAATCTACCGCTGATCGTGACTGGCTACTCAAATGGCTATTTCCAGTCCTGCTCCTTGTGCCAAATCACTGAGAATGGTTAAACCAACCAACCATCCCTGTTGGAAAAATGGAGTCAGCTCAGTAAGGCATACCAGAAATATTCACCCTCATCAGTTTTGGGTCACTAGGACAGTACATGGGTGTAACTGTTAAAGAATGACATCCTTTTGCAGCCAGGGTTTCAAAAGGAAGGGTGTGTGTGTCTGTGTGTGTCTGTGTGTGTGTGTGTGTGTGTGTGTGTGTGTGTGTGTGTGTGTGTGTGTGTGTGTGTGTGTGTGTGTGTGTGTGTGTGTGTGTGTGTGTGTGTGTCCTGCTGAAGTGCCAAGACAGGCACAGGAAACGGTCATGAGATGGGGAAAATACGCCCAGCACTGTGCTGAAAATACTCAAGGCTGGAAGAACAGCACTGTCTGTTCTCAAAGTCTCACTTTAAACTTTACATTTCCTCTTGCAAGAACGGTGATTAAATATCATGACTTCATCATGAGGTAAAGAAGTTGTTCTTTTAGATGAAATTACACTATGTAGGCTACTCTTTGCGATGGGCGACAACAAGCCACTCAAGAACCTTGTGGAGCACCTCCCAAAGAAATCTGAAGGAACTTCATCACACTGATGATTTATCAACACATAGGCCTACTTTTAAAAATATATATATTTTGAGGGGCTTTATGAGGGGCTTTATTTGATAGGATAGTCTGAGATGGTGACAGGAAGCGAGTGGGACAGAAAGACAGGGTGGGACTCGAACCGGGGTCCCCTCGGGCAAGGCCAAATGTGGGGGGCTTAGCACGCTGCGCTACAGTGCCCCCTATATCAACACATAATTGATTTGCTGCAATTAAGATGACTCGTGATTTGTTTCCTTTTGTGCATATCATGTTCATTTCAGACTGTATAGTGTAATGCTTCATAATGTAGGCGAACATTTACTGAGCAATATACTAACCTGTACCATTTCATTTTTTTCGTGCCCCTTAGGTCCAATACATCCCAACAGCCCGCGGTACAAGTTCAACTTCATTGCTGACGTGGTGGAGAAGATCGCTCCTGCTGTGGTCCACATTGAGCTCTTCCTCAGGTAGGCCAGCACTTACGACATGGGTGTTGACATCCTTTATGTGAGTGATGGCTTGTGTTGTCTATATATCAGTAGGTGGAGTAGATAACTCCAGCTGAGTGCATGTATACGTATAGTTGTTCCTTAGACAGGCCAGCACTTTAGGTATGGGTGTTTGCATCCTTTATGTGAGTGAGGGCTTGTGCCATCTGTGGTAAGTTTGTCAGTGGTTGAAAATGTGGTGGGGAAGATTACTCCAGTTTGACTACTTGTAGTTTGTCAATAGCTCCAGCTGTGGTGCACATCTTCCTTAGGTAGGACTCCATATGTAGAGTAGAGTAGAGTAGAGTAGAGTAGAGTAGAGTAGAGTATCGTTTATTGATCCCAGGGGGAAATTAAGGTGTCAAGTAGCATACACACATAAATAAAGACATAAAGACATTGTCCACAAGACATAACACACATATTTACACATAAAATAATCATATATAGCTCACTGTTGCATACTTATTGCCAAGGCATCTCTCTCACACACACACACACACACACACACACACACACACACACACACACACACACACACACACACACACACACACACACACACACACACACACACACACACACACACACACACCAAAAATATAAAGTGTAAAGTGTCCACAGTGTTCACATGTGCCTTAGCTAAGTGGCACATAGTAGCCAAGACAAGGTGGCCATAAAGTGTCCAGGTGGATGGATGTGACTTCTTTTGCGTGAGTGAGGGCTTGTGCTGTGTGGGTAGTTTGTCAGGTGGAGATAGCTCCAGTTGTGGTGCCCATTCCTCAGGTAGAGCAGCACTTTAGGGATGAGTGCTGACGTCCTTTATGGGGATGTGGGCTTGTGTTGTCTACTGTGTCTAGGTGAAGAAGGTAGCTCCTGCGGTCCACACTACAGCTGTTGCTCAGGTAGGATACTTTATGGATGTCTTTTGACTTCGTTTGTGTGACGGAGGGCTCGTGTCATCAGTAGGTTGAGAGAATACCTCGAGCTGCGCTCAGGGTTGTTCCGTATAGGTGGGTCAGTAGCACTTTAGGTGTCGACTTCCTTTGTGTGGGTGAGGTTCTGTACTTTCTGGGTATTGGCCAGGTTTGTCAGGGGTAGAAGAAAGCTCCAGCTGTGTGGAGTTGTTCCTCAAGAAATTGAGTGGCAGACTGGAAGAAGAAGAAGAAGAAGAAGAAGAAGAAGAAGAAGAAGAAGAAGAAGAAGAAGAAGAAGAAGAAGAAGAAGAAGAAGAAGAAGAAGAAGAAGAAGAAGAAGAAGAAGAAGAAGAAGAAGAGACACGGAGAACCAAACAGGATAATAACAAACAAGAATCCCTGGCAGAAATAGAAAATAGAGCCCGGGTGTGAGAGAGAACGAGGGCATTGTTTCTGAAGGGGATGTACAGTATACTAAGAGACAAGTCGTTAAGCCACTGAGGTCATAAATTCAAATAAAGACTCAGTTTAAGTGTGAAGGCTTTGTAGTGTGTTCACTCATGCACACACACACACACACACACACACACACACACACACACACACACACACACACACACACACACACACACACACACACACACACACACACACACACACACACACACACACACACCTGGGACAAATTACTAGTTAACGCAACCATTGTGCTGCAATTGGGGACCACAGTGTCCACAAACGGATGGCTGCCGGTGTCCTTTTGCAAGTGCCAGGAGGAGATTAAAGAGAACAACAAGTGAGAAGGTTAAAAGAAGCCCTCACGTCCTGCCCAGGGAGTATGGCGCCGAGGTGTTGTTTTATGATCAGGACGTTGGAAGAATCGTGCACTGTCTGTTCTTTTTTTTATGAGTTTGAATCTTCTTTATTCTTTGTTTAAAGTCCATTGTTTGAACGTGCTTTGAGGAAAAAGAGATTCTGAAGTGTGCCCAGAAAGCACTCGTCTGTTTTGTTCTCTGCGGTCATGTAGATTCTAGAAGATGATGTTGCTGAGTAAAAGAGAAGAGGCCTCTACACACCACACACATATAATGCACTTCCAGGGAGAATACATGGTCTTTTGAATTGATGCCCCTAAGACTGGGAGGCGACTCATTGAATTGCACCCAATGCTTCAGTGGTTCTCGGGTTTTTTTGAACAACTGGACCTCATCGTAAGCCTGCCAACGCCCCATTTACCTCTTCATAAGCCTGTCAACACCCCCCTTAGTATTAAAAAAATGAAACGGACTAATGCCCCCAACTCAATTGTATCCTTCTCAACGCCCCCCTAGGGCTCCCCAACGTCCCCTGGGGGGCTGTACCGCCCCTGCTGAGAAACACTATTATACATAATCCCATTTCTTGCACTGATTGTTTGTAGCACTATGCTTTTGCATGCAGAGGGATTTGTATAAGGGAAACTTTTAGCCCATCCCCTGCCCATGTTGAGTTCCATCCTAGACCCTTTCTAAATTTGATTTAATGTGAGCCTAGCATGACTAGACCAGGACATGCTTGGATTCACCTCAAATCTCTTCAACATCCATCTAGCTCCTGAGGTCTTGAGAAAAAAATCTCTGCCTTCCCTCTCTTCTCCATCAACAACCACCGCTCCAGGCTTTCTCCTCCCAAACCTCATTCCGTTCCCAGACATCCTCTGTCCAGTGGCGCTGGGTTTGCGTGTGTGTGCTGCAGTGAGGCCTGATATGATTGTGACCTATTTGTTGCACTGATTAGCTTTTGTATATTTTTGCATGTAGAAGGATTTGAAAGGTCTTTTTAGCTCACCCCTGATGTGATGAGTTTCTAAAGCCCCTTCCTCAACCTGATTTGACTGGGCTCAAGGCTAGGATAGCCTATGCTTGGACTTACACCAAACCTGGGCTGCATTTCTCGAGAGCATCGCTGTTAGCCAGTTAGCAACTTGGGTAGTTGTCAGTCAATGGGAAATTGCATTGCAAACAACAAAGTAGCTCACATAGCTAACAATTATGGTTTCAAGAAATGCACCCTTGGTAAACATCCCCGCCACCCCATCCATCTTCTTCCCTCTCTCCCTTTTCTCTCCCCTTTCCCAGACATCCTCTGTTTGGCCGGACGGTCCCTCTGTCCAGTGGCTCTGGCTTCGTGATGCTGGAGTCGGGCCTGATTGTGACCAACGCCCATGTGGTGTCCAGTACCACCCCAGTGTCCGGCCGACAGGAGCTGAAGGTCCAGATGCACGACGGGGAGGTGTACGAGGCCACCATCAAGGACATAGACAAGAAGTCCGACATCGCCACCATTAAAGTCAACCCTCAGGTAATAACCGGTGTGTGTGTGTGTGTGTGTGTGTGTGTGTGTGTGTGTGTGTGTGTGTGTGTGTGTGTGTGTGTGTGTGTGTGTGTGTGTGTGTGTGTGTGCGCGTGTGTGTGTGAGTGTATCCGTGTGTGTGTGTGTGTGTGTGTGTGTGTGTGTGTGTGTGTGTGTGTGTATCGGGATGTGTGTGTGTGTGTGTGTGTGTGTGTGTGTGTGTGTGTGTGTGTGTGTGTGTGTGTGTGTGTGTGTGTGTGTGTGTGTGTGTGTGTGTGTGTGGTGTGTGTGTGTGTGTGGTGTGTGTGTGTGTGTGTGTGTGTGTGTGTGTGTGTGTGTGTGTGTGTGTGTGTGTGTGTGTGTGTGTGTGTGTGTGTGTGTGTGTGTGTGTCTGAGTGTGAGGGTGTGTGTGTGTGTGTGTGTGTGTGTGTGTGTGTGTGTGTGTGTGTGTGTGTGTGTGTGTGTGTGTGTGTGTGTGTGTGTGTGTGTGTGTGTGTGTGTGCGCGCATATGCATGTAAATGTAGCCTATAATGATGGGGAATAATGTTGGCTAACGGCTCTGCAAAACAACTTCAAAGACACTGGCTAAATATTGCTCCATCTCTGCCATACTGTTTGTCCCCATGGAGACAGACGTGCCATATTTATCCATTCACGTGTCTTAACAGTGTCACACTTATAACATATTACATTGTATTTGGAGCTCCTTTCAAAGTACCGAAGGTCACATTACAAGTGCACAGACAAAACAAATCAGCGAAACAAACAAAAAAGACTGATTAAGTAACTGCGCATGACCACACTTTCAAATCTTCAGTGATTTTCACTAAAGTTTGGGTCTCTCTGCAGTACATTATATTTGTTCTTCTTTGGTATTGCAGCGTGTTTACATTCAGGGGAAACTCAAGTCAGCCTGAGACCACATTAACTGTTGTGTTAAATCAACGCTTAAGAGTGTCGAATTTGAGTGTCGAACATTGTTTTAATTGGTCCTAAGAGTTGAATTAACACTGCAACATTTGCTGTGTATGGCAGTGTTTACATTCAGGAGAAACACAAGTGAAGCCAGAGACCACAAATAACTGTCTTTACTGTGGCTCATTAATCCACCCAATTTGGTAGTTGTTTGTAAAGGTTTGTCTTAAAGGTAACCATGGTTATTATTTTACAGCATTGACTTTAGGGTGGAGGGATGTTTATATTTATCCTCTCAGCTCCTGTACTCATGTGTTTTCACTTAACACCCCCCCCCCTCTCTCTCTCTCCATATCCCTTCCTCCCTCACTCATTTAATCTTTGTCCTCCTGTGCTTAAACATGCTTCCCCGATGACTTACTCCCTCTTAACCAAATATTTTTACTGAGTTGTATTTGCTTATCTCTCTTTCTCTCTCTTCCCCTTGGTTCCTAGTATTTAATCAATTTCTGTCTTTATCGCGGCAGCATATTGTAGTTGCTGTAAATGTGCGTCCCATACGCCCACTTGCACAGATGTGTTGTCTGACCTGCGTTTGTTTTCGTTCTCTCTGTCTCTGTCTGCCTCTCTTTGCTGAGTGGCCAGTGGCTCATATTGACCTCATAGCACATTGAGCTGGGGAAAATGATACTGTATGTTTTTTAAGTATTAGTCAGTGAAAATCTTAAAGGCTAAACATCTCCATCTCCATCTCCATCCCTGTCCCTCTGTCTGTCTGTCTGTCTGTCTGTCTGTCTGTCTGTCTGTCTGTCTGTCTGTCTGTCTGTCTCTTCTTCTCACTCTATCTCCTTCCCTCTCTTTCTCTCTTGTCCTGCCTGATGTAGAAAAAGCTGCCCGTGTTGGTGTTGGGCCACTCCACTGACCTGCGTCCGGGTGAGTTTGTGGTGGCCATCGGCAGCCCCTTCGCCCTGCAGAACACGGTGACCACGGGCATCGTCAGCACGGCCCAGCGGGACGGCAAGGAGCTGGGCATCCGCGACTCCGACATGGACTACATCCAGACAGACGCCATCATCAACGTAAGACACAGACGATTTATCATAGTGGAGGGGGTGGAGGGTGGAGGGGCAATTGCCAAAGTTTGTTTATGCTAACACTAATGAGCATTACACACACCATAATTTTGGGTTTTTTTTTTAGACACATACGGTTCATGCACAAGTGTAAGACAATCCCTAATGGGGGCATGGTAGCTCAATGACCTAGGACGCTGTACCATTATGCCGGCGACCCGTGTTTGATTGCGACTCACCCTGGTTCGTTAGCCAACCCCTTCCATCTCTCTCCCCCCCTAATCATTTCCTGTCTGTCTCGACTGTGCTGTCTGATGAATAAAGGTGAAAAAGCCCCCAAAATAAATTTTTAAAATGTCAACTCTTAATGAAAAATGCTGGAGGGGGCAACATTACATTATACTGTAGGCCTACCATTTTCCTCCCAGTTTGCAGTGTTTTTGAGTCCAAACCACCACATTAATTGACATAGCTGAATATGACACAAATAATAATAGGCTACTGTACAGTTCTTATTAAACATAAAAACATACAGGAAATTGTCTGACATGGACTACATCCAAACAGATGCGTTCATCAACTTAAGACAGCAGGGGCATTAATTGCTGAAGCCTGTTTATGCTAACGTTAATGGGCATGACACACACACACACAGCCGTGGGCTCAAATTGTGTTTGAGGGGTTTCTTTGGACATATATCAGCGGGTGTTGTGCTAGTAACTCCAGACCTCAAGGGTGTCCCTTAAAAAAAACCCTGACGTTATGCTACAGTTGTTTAGAGAGCACTGCAGTGATTCGTGCCCAAATCACTGCATACTGCATTAAAAAGTACTCTTTTGTTTGCAGAGTTTTGTATGTTGCATTTTTAGTCCAAATCTCTACATTCACCATTGATGTGTCCGAACATGGCATACATTTACGATAATATAGTTCTAATTAAACATAAAACATATAATAAATTGTCTGACATGGACTACATCCAAACGGATGCCATCATCAGCATGAGACTGCAGGGGCATTAATTACCGAAGCCTGTTTATGCTAACGTTAATGAGCATGACACACACACACACACACACACACACACACACACACACACACACACACACACACACACACACACACACACACACACACACACACACACACACACACACACACACACACACACACACACACACACAGCCGTGGGCACAAACCTCATTCAAGTGTGTGTGTGTGTGTGTGTGTGTGTGTGTGTGTGTGTGTGTGTGTGTGTGTGTGTGTGTGTGTGTGTGTGTGTGTGTGTGTGTGTGTGTGTGTGTGTGTGTGTGTGTGTGTGTGTGTGTGTGTGTGTGTGTGTCTGTGTGTTCCATCTGCAAGTGTGTGTGAATGTTTTGGAGGCAGTCTCTAAGGCTGGTGGTAGTTTATTTTCATAGTTACACTGTACTTCAAGCTGAGCCAGTTGGAATAATTTTTTTGGGGTGACATGATGATACTGTTTGATGCGGAGCGAGGTTCTGTTTCAGCAAGGAAGGAAAAATATGTTCAGGCCCATACAAAAAATAAATAATTTGGCCAAGATGTGTATCAGACTATCACACATTTACATACATACATGTTTCTGTAGGCTACATACAGTAGTATCTAAACCAGGGCTCTAAAAGCAAAAGCTTACCACATGGCTCTTATGTGTTTGAATTCTCTACAGTATGGAAATTCAGGAGGGCCGCTGGTGAATTTGGTAAGTTGAGTTTCCTCATCTCTTTTTGATCTCAAAGGTAGCATGGATTCATGGCTGTGTTTGTGTAACCAAAAGGAATTCATTTTGTGAATCATTTTGGCAGGACGGGGAGGTGATTGGAATCAACACCTTGAAAGTGGCAGCTGGGATCTCCTTTGCCATCCCTTCAGTCAGGATAACACGATTCCTCAACGAATCCCTCGGAAAACAAAGCAAAGGTATTTTGTTATGTATCTATTCCTTAATCCCACCCACCATTTCTTTATTGCCTCTTGGATTTATTAAAGTATTAAATGGTCACATCCCATTGTGAATAGATTGGATGAAGAACCCAAAACATTGATTTCAGTTTGACCTTACCAGTGTTTACAGTTACGGACGTTTGTTTGCTTCTTGTGTTAGCGCTGCCTTTTGTTCACTCCATTTTGTTATTATCTCTTTCAAGAAATCCGAAGTGTTAAGAAGCGTTTTATTGGAATACGCATGCTGACGATCACACCGAGGTAAGCGGCAGGAGGACAGCTTCAACATACACACACAGACACATTACACTGCATTATATTCAGCTGCTGTTGTTATTTAGAGTGACTTACAGTTAGGCGTAGGGACAGTCTTCCAGAATCGACTTGGGGTTAGATGTGTAGATCAAAGGCACTTAGTGCATGCGTGCTACTTACATACAGTGCACATTCTCTTGAATGTAAACACGCTGTAATACCAACGAAGAGCCAATGGACACACACACACACACACACACACACACACACACACACACACACACACACACACCTAAAAATTTTTTTGTTTCAAGTCAGTATCGAGGTTCCAGTGACCCAGCTTCTGAAAAATAACACCAACCATGGCCAAATAATAACTGGTTTCATAGTCCAGGAAGCTGAACCGCAAAATATGCATAATGCCTACTTACTGTCAGCACTTTAAACAATACCACTTTCATTCATGAATAATAGTGAATACAGTAGATGACTGCCAGCAATACATAATAATGCAATAAAGATGAAATATGTTGTTAACATTGGCACAGGCCTCAGACTGTCTGAGGAAGCAGCTTGTAAATCTGTATGTTTTTCTTTTCTATTCTTTCTTTCTTTCTTTCTTTCTTTCTTTCTTTCTTTCTTTCTTTCTTCATTCCTTTCTTTCTTCATTCCTTTCTTTCTTCCACTTCAGCCTGGTGGAGGAGTTGAAGCAGGAGAACCCCGACTTCCCAGAGGTCACCAGCGGGATCTACGTCCACGAGGTGGTCCCCAACTCCCCTGCTCAGAAGTATGTGGCAAACTCTGTGGCAAACAGATCAACACTTATAGAGAATGACCAACACTCAGAGAGTTGAAATATCACTGGGAAAGTTACATTGACAAGTATCAAGTCAAACACCACATCCATGAGGTGGTCCCCAAATCTCTTGGTCCTCCATCCAGACACCAATTCAAAACAATACATTCTGCAATGTTAATTCAACACATAGGCAAGTAGGACCAGGGCTGTTATGTTAAACCCTCTAAGTGTTGAATTGACACTGCCAACATTTATGGTGAAAAGTGTTGAGTCAGGTCCCAAATTCATGAGGTGGTCCACAAGTCCCCTGCTCAAGTGTAGGTGGTCCTCCATTCCACACGTCGAAGCAAAGAAAGAGCGCAGAGTCAAACACTATATCCATAACTCCCTTCTTTCATCGAGGGTTGACTTTGAGACTCGAGAGAGATCTTCTGACGGATGGGATTTATCCAGAAGGGTTCATGAGTAGGTCTTGTCATGGTGGGGGTGGTTATTATTCCATCACTTTCATGGAAACATTTCCCCTTTTCTTGGCTTCAAGAAATAGCCTTGCTCTAAGAGATGTAAGGGGCCTTTAATTTTAATTATTTACATGTATCAATGCCATATGTAATATGTGGCTATGAGTAACCCAGTCAGTGTGATGACTCAGTGCCAGACTGAGATGGTCTTGGACTAATGGCTGTTGTACAGTCATTGGTTTTGAACACGTGCACAGTTGGGTTAGGGAGTATTTCGGTAGGAAGGATGCTGAGGTTGCAACCACCAGACAGGAGACCTAGACAGTTAGAAGGATTTGCCAAGGCTGAGGGCATCACGGTCACTAGGGATCATGCATCTTACGTGGCAAATATATTCATACTGTATACGTGTAGAGCAAAATCATTGCATAGGAAAACGTACTGCACATAGAAATGTAGCATTCATTGCAGCAAATCCATGGTTTGTACAACTCATATCGTAGTATTGTGATGTCTGTGAGGATATTAGGATAAGGTTAGTTAGAAGTTATTTGGATAAGGAACAAAATGTCTTTCATGCTCCAAGAAGAAGTTCAGATGATTATGTCTGTGGCGCCACATTTATTCAAATGTGGATGAAGGCACATCTTATAGCTTACGACTGCCTCTAAATAATGATTTGGTGTTTTGATACCACATTGGCTTATGTGTCAGTATTTAAATGCCAACACACATTTTGCAGACTTAACCAACACTGAGCTACAGATGCTTAAGACAGAGCCCCTGTTATAAGTTTGCTGTTACCAGAATGTCAATGACGTTTTGGATCTGTCCACTGTCCAAGTGGTGTAGTACTATGATGATAGACAAGTTTTTTTCAGTGAGTTACAGTGGTGTAAGGGTGTGTGTTAAGGGGGTTACCGAACTGACCTTGAACCATTCTGTGCGTCTTGCTTCCAGGGGCGGCATCAAAGATGGCGACATCATCGTGAAGCTGAACGGCATGCCGCTGCTGACGACCTCCGACCTGAAGGAGGCGCTGACAGAGGAGACGGCCCTGCTGCTGGAGGTGCGCCGCGGCAACGACGACCTCCTCTTCAACATCCAGCCCGACGTCATCATGCACTGAGGAGCGAACACGTCACGGAGCAGTGACGACAAAAGGACAGAGGGGACAGAAAGCTCATGCTTGACATGATTTGACTGTCAACGACAATGCTAGACATGACAAACTGTCAAAGACAATGACTAGTCAAACTGTCAATCAAGACGGACAAAAGCCAATCAAGACTGAGAAAAGACAATCAAGACTGAGGAGGAGGAGGACAAGGGTTGTCATTTTGTGACCTTATGCGACGAAAGAGAACAGCTTGGTTGAAGGCTATTAGTAGCCCTATCCCGTAAGCTGATTGATGCTCTTGGAAAAGTCTACAAAGTTGTGACTCTGCTTTGACAGTCGAGATGAAACAGCCTTAAGGCTTCAGCTTATGGCCAGCCTTTATGAAATTAACAGCTTGGATGTACAGTGCGGCTGGCCAGTTATAGTACTGAAGATGTTGGCCAGTTTTAGTAGTGAATGGGTTGTACAGGTCTTATACCATGACAAATGCCTCCTGAGATTTGAATTTCAGTTGAGACTGTTCGAATTGTGTGATTCAGTGCTCTGGTTTATTCTCGATTATCATTACGATATGCTGTAATTTCTTTTTTTCCCCTCTGTATGACATGTCCACTTCAATGGGCCACAGGTGTAACAGACACATAGAAATGTATCGAAACCGTTTACAGTATTAAGATATTTTAACACTGACCTTTCTACTGGTGCAGGTTTAGCACTCGGTTCCTCAAAACATGGAGATGGATGTTTAATATTGTTGGTTGTTGCTGGAGACACCACATCTGAAATGTCTTTGCTTCAATTATGAGGCCGTGAGAACATGAAACCTAAGCCTCGAACCTCCTCAAGAGTCTGTGTAACATCAACACACAAAAACCAAACTAGCTGGTATGAATCCAATAACAGATGTGACGAAAACTGGGAGAAGTCAACACACGTGGGGAGAAATGAAGTATGACATGATGAGCTGGTTGTTTGTCTTTCTTGAGTGAAAGTAATTGTAGGACCAAAGCATTGTACTTGTTTTGTTCTTTGTTGTATTTTTTTGTAAATTGAGCTGTTGTTTTGTCTTATGTGCAGGTGTGTTTGGTAAGATTATCTCGTTTAGAACCTATTAGGGGGGACCAACAATAGCACTTATGGATCTACATATAGTATAGGGAGCTGAACTTAAACCTTAATAACCATGTTTTGTACTGTAATGTTTATATTCAAGATTTAATTTTGGAATAGGAGAAAAAAATAGTATTAGTAAAGGTAGCCCTGGAATAGGCACCTTATGGAACAGGTTTTGGGACCGTTTTTTATACTGTATTCACATTTTAAAGATTTTAGGGTGTTTTTTTTATTTGGTTGCAAATACCTGCAGGGTGTATCCACCGGAATGAGTTTTATACTGTTTCTACACAACAATAAACAAGGTGGTGTTTTTGGACGTTTGACTGCTCCCCTTTCTGCGAAACTATGCCATGTTTATGTTCCCCTGCTGGTTTTTAATTAGGCCAACTGCCGAGCACATTAACAGTAAAAAAAAAAAAGTACCTTAAACAGGCACTACTACACGTCTGTGAACAATTTGTTGTTGCCTGCAATGACCTGGAGTAGACCTTTGGGTCTACAAAAATTTTTAAATAAAAACAAGGGAGCGCACACAAACTATGCAAATGTTAGCACAGTTATTTTCCGGAAGGGTATGCTTTAAATACCAGAGGTCAGCCACACTAATTGTGTTTTGAATTGAGGCCGGTCTGACTAGAGAAGAGGGACTTCAAAACAAAGGAAATGATGTCAGCTTTTCTGGAAGTCCAAGGCCCCACTTTCCATCCTATTCAGTGGTAGAGCAGAGGGAAAATATGGAAATAAAGAAAGAAAACACATCTCTGGCTTTATTTTTGAAATGCAAATGCAGATGATTGTGCATTTCTTGTAAAGCATTTTGCTGTTTGAACATCAAGGTTCAAAATCTTCCATGATGATGCATGGCTTTGAACCGTGACCGTAAAATAAATCATAACAAAAGCAAAAAAAAGGGGTGAAGATTATTTCAGCTGATTATTTTCAGTGGAAACCTCATCCCTGGGTGATCTATTTTCACAGATGTGTGTTTTGGCATAGTTGTGTCTACACAGGCCTGGAGTCAAGAAACAACAAGTTGCAGGGAAGAAGACAAGCGTGTGGAAGGGCCTCTTCAAACCATACTCATTCAATAACACCTGATAGCATCTTAACCAAAATATCCTTGTTTTTGCTGTGCAGTCCTGAGTGTGTGAGATAGAGTGACCACATAGCCTACATCTCTTATTCCACATCTCTATTATTCCACATCGCTGTTATTTCATATCGCTGCTCCCGCTGCCTGATCTTGGAGTGGACCATCTCCACTGAGTCACCCTCCTGCTGAAGTCATCTGAGAGAGCGGGGAACAATTCCCTGGCAGAGGAGCACAGTGGAAATTTTGCCATCACCACCATCATCATCACGCACACAAGGATCAGCCTCTCGTTAACTTCCCAGCAGCACGTCCACTCGGCCCTCAATGAGAAACACATGAGGCACCATTCCATCGTCCACGGCCATCTCAACCCCCCCTCCCCTCTCAAAACACTCACCCATCCTCTGCAACTAGACCTTCACACCCTCTGCGTGTTACTTTGGCGCTATAAAAGCAAAAAAGTATGATTTTAATTAAAACACAGACATCTACTCTGAGAAAGCCATACCACCACAACACCACCTCCCAACTCCATCAGCCCCTCAAAGCATCCACCTCTGCTCCTACCGTACACACTCACACCCTCTGGCCTTATGAAAGCAAAAAAAGCATGATTTTAATTAAAACACACACATCTGCTCCGAGACACTCATTCAATCGTCACTGGCCATCTCCACCACAATAACACCCCTCATGGTTACCCTCCCAAATGCACCTAGACCCTCACACCCTGTATGTGTTACTTTGGTCCAATAAAAGCAAAAAAGGTATTCTAACCAAAACAAAGACATCTGCTCCGAGATAGCCATTTCATCGTCACTGGCAATCTCCGCCACAACAATCCCACCAAGCCTCACCCCCACCCCTGAAGGCCTCACCACCACCCACCCACCTCCACACCTCCACTCTCACACACCCATCTGCATGGTACTTTGGCCCTATTAAGCCAAAAAGTATGGTTTTAATTAAAACACTGATGAGTGGAGGTGCAAAACGCACACCAGAAACAGAGGTGCTGGCAACCAGAAAATACAATTGCAGGAGGAGAGAAGTGCTGCACACTCACAAGTTAAATAAACAGTTTTTAATGTGACAACGTTTCGGCCTGGCGGCCTTCTTCAGGTCACGTTACGGTCTTTAATTAAAACACTAACAGGCATCTGCTCCGAGATAGGCATTCCATCGTCACTAGCTATCTCACAGCAGAGGTTCTACCCATTTGGGGGCCCTAGGCAAAACAGACACATGGGCCCTCTTAAATTATTTTTGACTGGTATTTACCATGGTCTGGATGCCTGTGGGGTTCAGAGGAGTAGATGTGTGCACATCCCACCCGATGGACCAGGTGTAGGACAATAAAAGCAATATTGTGAACCCCCGTTTCAAAGGGGTTATTGCTTTTATTATTGCTGTGGGGGACCTCTAAAAAGGGGCAGATCTGGTAGGGCATAGGCAATTGCCTAGCCTTCCAATTGCTAAAACGCTCTCTGCCATCTCCACCACAATAACCCTCCTACCAAAGGCCCCAACGACGCACCTCTGCACTTTCAATCTTACACCCATGTGCATGTTACTTTGGCCCCATAAAACAACTTCAAAAAACATGATTTCAATTAAAATACAGACACCTGCTCAGCGGAGATAACCGCAAAATCCCCCTCTGCAATAACACGGAGGAGAAAGCAGATCTCCAAAGTTGGAGTTAGGGCAGGGAGGCATGCTCTGCAAAGGGAGGAGGAGGAGGAGGAGGAGGATACTGGGGTCGGGTTGGGGATGTGGGGAGATGTTGGGGAGTGCTGAAGGAATCTGCTTGATAGATTTTTTGAGGGGGATTAGGAGGACTTCTTGCGCCACAAGCCCCTGTTCCAGGTCTGTGTTTGTCTTGGCACCCGATGGTAACGTGACGCTGAACTGAATCTGAGCCTAAAAACCCCATTGCCAGTGGAGCTAATGGAGAACCTGGACGACGTGGACACTCACTGGCTTCCATTGCTCCCCTGAAGGCACTGAATAAACCTGAATGCTTTATTATGAAATACATAAAACACATGCTGGGTGCATGTCAAGTGTCAGGTGGAGGATGATAGATCGACGACAAGAGTGGACCTTTGGATATCTTTGCGCTACACTTCTGTCATGACTAACGGGAGCAGGGACGCCGACAGCAGGGTGGACCAAAAGGGTCAGTTGTCCTGGGCCCAGGGAGAGTGGAACCCAAAATTGGCTTTTCATTAGATTGTATGTATTGGATGGGGGGCCCCTTCAGATGACTTCGCCCTGTGCCTGGGTAAAAGCTGTCAACGGGCCTGAGCAGGAGTTATGGGATTGGTCTGGACACCTTGACAGCAAGAAGTGTAACTCACTTCCCGGAGTTGTCCATGCTGGTGGCTTCTTCTTCACTACAACAGAGAAAAACAAAGTGGATTATTGGAAATTAGTTCGATTTATGGGGTGCTCTCTGCTACATTGCGTACATGTACCGGTACTGTGTACTGTGTGAGCGCAAGAAAAACTGCCTGGAATTAGTTAACCAAGGTCAAGTTACCTTAGGAGTCTCACAGGGATTGGTATGAACCCAACCTTTCAAACAGCCTTGATATATGGTTCATATTTTATACGGATCATATTTATAACAATTAGCCCTTGCCGTGAATTACAGGAATATAGGTCAGTGTGTCCAGAGTAGTGGATGAATGGCCTAGAAAGTGGGCTTCCCAGAAACCGACATTGTATAACACTTTTGCAAGCAGACGGAGGCAAAAGCACAACAAACATCAACATGTCTCGCTAAAGGGCTGCCATGTCATTGTCAGTTTCGCCCGAGGAGCCTGGGAGCAGAGTGTCAAAAACGCATAATGTAAATCACGGACCGGAAAGTTCCTGTCATGTGTCGTCCGGTGTTTTGACAAAATCCTTCTACACCCGCGGCAAAATAACAATAAAAGTTGGCAGTAGGAGTCCAGAGCAACACAGTGTGTGCAGCCTCGGGGATGTGTCACCGTCCATAAACAATTATACAATAAGCCGGCCCCTCATTAGCCAACAGCTGGGACATGTCGCTGTCTTATTAGCTGGCTAAAAAAAACCTTTATGGCCTGTGTCCACGGCACGATTGAATGAGAGAGAGAAAAAGAAAGAGAGAGAGAGAGAGAGAGAGAGAGAAGGGGGAAAAGAGAGTGAGAGAGAAAGAAAGAGGTAGAGAGAGAGAGAGAGAGAGAGAGAGAGAGAGAGAGAGAGAGAGAGAGAGAGAGAGAGAGAGAGAATGAAGGAGAGAAAGAGAAAAAATGGAGAAAGAACTGCAAAGAGATGCAATGAGGAATGGAGAGAGTGAGGGAAAGATGGAAAACAGAAAGTGGGAGGGAGACAGAGCCAGGTTGAGGAATAGAGAGAGAGAAAGAAAGGGAGAGGGAGAGAGAGAGAACGAGTGTGTGTGTGTGTGTGTGTGTGTGTGTGTGTGTGTGTGTGTGTGTGTGTGTGTGTGTGTGTGTGTGTGTGTGTGTGTGTGTGTGTGTGTGTGTGTGTGTGTGTGTTGGGGGGAGCATCAGGGGGGGTGGGGTTGCAGCCAGCCCACATGAATCTGTGGTGTCTCTGCTCTCCTCGCGGCCTCCTGCCTTGGCATCAGTTCTAGAGGCCCACATCTTCCCACAGCACGCTGTAATTTCTTAACCAGCTATATAATTTCTGTGGCCTGGCTCAGGCTGGCTCAGGGCGGAGGCCTCGCCCTACCACTGCCGATAGAGACATGGATTTTAATACCTGATGAAAAGACTGATCTTTTTAAAAAATTATTTTTAATTGTCCAAAAACCCATTCCCAAGAGTCAAAACCATGGTGCCTAAAAAGGCTCTAAAAAGTCATGTAGAGGTTAACATCATTGCACAGAGCTGAAATTGATTTAGTGTCTTAAAATCCCAATGCCTGTTGGGTAAGACTGGGATATAACGAGAAAAAAATGGTCTTTAATCATAGCTTGGAATCACAGTTTGTCATGGGGTCATGTCTCTCAGTGTCACCAGGGTTGTTACTCAGGGGTGTTTGGACACTTTTCCCCTCCCTAAACAAACACCAAATCATCTGGGTAGAAAAAGATGGCAGGGAGGCCTTTGCGGGGTGCTTTTGGGACAACCCGGTGACAGCAAGATGAAAGTCACTTCACACACACACACACACACACACACACACACACACACACACACACACACACACACACACACACACACACACACACACACACACACACACACACACACACACACACACACACACACACACACACACACACACACACACACACACACACACACACAGTCTGTTCTTCAGACAAGGGAGAACAAATCATCCTCTTCTCTTCAGTCACTGACTCAGACGACTGGAAGAAAGAGAAAGGGAGAGGAGTGTGTGTGTGTGAAAGATAGATGGAGTAATAGGGAAGAACTGACAAAAAAGCAACAGATGTGTCAAAAAAAAGAAACAGTTTCCTTCCTTCCAATCTGAGTTAAAAATTAGAGAGAGAAAAAGAGAGAGGGAAAAGAGTGAGGAGTGAGTGAGACACAGCAAAGAGGAATTGAGAGACGGAAGATAGAAGACATACTCAGACACAAAAATGAGAACTTGTAGTCGTCTTGCGCCTTGTCGTGTCTGCGTGTTTTTTTTTGCCACAGTCAAACAGATGAAAGCATCCCGCCCAGCCCAGGAGAGATGAAGCAATTTTTTTTTTCTCTGACGAGCCGCCCTCTGTTTTGGTTGGATGTGGTGATTCTGCTGAGCTTGTCTTGTGTGGAGTCACACGAGGATAGCAGAAACATACCACTCTGTGGTGACGGTGGTGGAGGTGAAAAAATAAACCCCAAAGCCCCAAGCTCCGGCCAAGATGCCTTCACCAGAGATTCCAGCAGAAAGCTGCATTAACATATGACAAAATGGGGCCCTGCCGTGGCCAACCGGAAGGGCACTTGCCTGCCATGCGGCTGACCCGGGTTCGATTCCCGGCCCAGGGCCTTTGCTGACCCCTCCCCGTCTCTCTAGCGATTCACTTCCTGTCCACCTCTAACACTGTCCTGTCAAATAAAGTCGAAAAAGACCCCAAAAAATCAAAACATATTATGAAATGGGGGTCTTGAAGCATTTCTCAGTGCTTGAAAAAAAAACCCCACATGTCACTGGGTTGCTCTGATTTTTTCCACATGGAATCAAAGGTTATCAAGTCCTTGCCTTTGTCCCCATTTTGAAAATATGCTTCTTGTCTCCCTTCTTCTTGACCCACTGATGACTGATTCACTGTGCGGGTACGACACCATTAGACCTCAGCTCCTGAATGGCCAGTTGTGCCCTGATTTCTTATTTTGTCTGCGGTCAAGTTCCCACAGTCGGTCATGTTCACGATTACCTTCTAGTGACCCTGACTTTTTCCTGTTGCTGAAATATTCATCCCCCCCCCCCCCCCCACACACACACACACACGACAGACCACCATAAATACTGCCAGCCAACAAATAGGACAAGTAAAACTTGTTTTGCCTCTGTCTCTGTCTGTGTGTGTGTGTGTCTGTGTGTGTGTGTCTAACAGAATTGCTTTGTCTATGTGTGTGTAAGTTTCTTTGTGGGTGTGCATGTGCACGTATAATATAATTGTGTGCATGTGTATAGCTACTTTTAGGTGAATTTATATATGCATGCATTTGTGCGTACCAGTTTAAGCAGCTAGTAGTTGTTACACTTTGCTTTACGGTCCCCATTACTTTAATTACCATAGGTGTGTACAGTTAGGAGCCTCTGTTTTTTTTCTTGACTGCACCTGGCAGCGACACATTAGGGGGCCCTTAACTTCACTTCATCATATACATAAAACGTAATCTATTTGATAGATTAAAAGAAATACAACTTTAAAAAGTTGCACACAGCTAGTTCAGTGATTGTGCAGAGCCCAACTGCAGAACACTCCAGTCGCATGCACATGTGGAATGCAGACCAATGAACTGCGCCAGGAACACAAAGGGGAAGAGGTGGACTACACAGACGGCACGAGAGAGAGAGAGAAAGAGAGAGAGAGAGAGAGAGAGAGAGAGAGAGAGAGAGAGAGAGAGAGAGAGAGAGAGAGAGAGAAAGAGAGAGAGAGACAGAGAGAGAGAGAGACAGAGAAAGACAGAGAAAGAGACAGAGAGAGGAGAGGGGGGCAGACAGACAATTTTCAAAGGGTTGTTAAGAATCTGCTGTTGTTGCTGATGCTTTCTGCAGGTGCAAATTCCTTGAATCCTGTTGTGTCCAGGCTTTTGGGTTTAGTGGAAAGGGGCTGTGAGATGAGAGAAGGGCAGGTGGGCGGAATATTCCGCTCAGGAAAGACAAAACCTCACAGACGAGGCCATCTTTTCTCCTTCTCCTTCTTCCCCTCATGTAGACTAGGCCAAATCCCAGATGTGGGAATGATGATAATAGGCTGCTTGGCTCTCCGTCAACAAAGCTCTATGAGGCCCCGCTGTGGCTCAAACGGTAGGGCACTGCACTGTTACGCCAGGGACATGGGTTCGATTCCCGACTTGAGGTAATTTCCCGAACCTCCCCCAGCTCACTCTCCCACTCCTTTCCTGTCCCATTCTTCACTGTCCTGTCCGAATAAAGGTGACCTCCCCCCCAAAAAAAATAAAATAAAATAAAAGCTGTATGTAGACTCCCTGGGGAAAAATACTGCATCTGTACTGCAGATTTCTTGCAGGATTGCCGTGATTTTGTGTCAGATCACTGCATAATGCAGTATTCATTTGTTGCAACTTCTGTCATAATACAGTACTTTTATGTCAAAATCACTGTATTTCATTGCCCAAAACCCCAGTAATACTGCAGCAATAGTGCAATTTTTACGAAGCAGTACAACACAGTTTATTTATCGCAAGGTCGTCAATAGGGGAGAGGAGGGTAGACCAGACCAAACCATAGCACAGATGTGGGGATGATGATAGTAATATGTCAGTTGGCTCCCCATCAGCAGAGCTGTATGAGGACTCCCAGAAGAAAATACAACTTCTTACAAAAGTCATAATCTTTGTGTCTGGGAAATAAATAAGACCTAGTTGATTTATTGGACTTACATCAGGCCTAGCCCTGTAGTGTCAAAAAGAAAGCATGAACAAAAGGTCTGAATATTCTTTCTAAACAGAAGGGGGAAAATATAACCGACATTTAAGGCCTTACTTGTTGTTTGAAAGGGAACATCAAGAGGATTCTTTGATTCCTTTCTCATCATTGTCTTCCCTTCATTAACATCACACAAATCACATTCACTACATAATCATATAAAGTTATAGCATACCATTGAATCTAATCAAAGTGATAAAATGAAATATACTAACCTAAAGACTTTATGAGACACTGGAACGATGTGGAAAGTGGTGTCTCGCAGGCAGGGAAACTGACAGTCGGGGACAAGTGGTTCAGTTGTGCCGGGCCCAGGGAGAGAGGGGGCCCGGAATTGGGTCTTTTCAGATTACTTTGTCCTGGGCCCGGCCATAGCTGTCAGCGACCCCTGTTCGCAGGCACCCCGTGGCTTTTGAGAGGTGCTGAAATATGATGGCCATTTCCCTGTGGCAACATTACCTCATGAGCAGACGGCCAAGGGTGCAGGGGCTCTGCCAAAACAACTCTCTGAGGAGGGGAACAAGAATGTCCACTCCACTCCACACCACTCCACTCAAGCCTCTCCTCTCTCTCAAGATATTTCACGATGGTGTTTTTGCATCACATGGGTTGAGACAATCGTACAGGCATTTGTTTCGCTGTGTTTTGTTTATGTAGAGAAATTGATATCCCTGAAATCAGGTCACCGTGTAGCTGGGGGCTTTTTTCCATCTCAACAACGTAAACTTCCACAATCTAATGTAAATGTAACTGTTGTAGGTCAACGTATCTGTTACCGCTATTTCAGATATACTCGTTTCTTTTTTTTTTGTAGAAACTGACATACTGCCATAAATGGGGAACAAGTCTAGGGCCTTGTTGAGTTCTTCATTCACATCTAGGGAGATCCCGTCTATGCCAACAGCACAAATAAGGCTGGAAATTGCCGTGGCCAATTGTAGAGAAGAGCTTCTGAAACACGTCTCGTAAAAAAAAAAACTGGGTCACACTTGCATGAAGCATCGAATGGTTGCTTGTTTTAAAAGCCTCTCTCCTTGCCCATTGATGGATATGTGAGAGATGTGAATGTGATGTAGCCCACCGCTGAGTTCCAGGACCCGATCTAAATATAGAGGGGTGTGTGTGTGTGTGTGTGTGGGGGGGGGGGGTTGTTTTTCTTTGCCTTCGTCCCTGCAGCCATCCATAATTCAAGGACATTTTTCCATGTTTTACTCGATGTGATTATGGCTGGAATGTCAAACATCAAGCTCATGGCATTGGCACGGAAATGTATAATGATGCCGGTAATAGCTGTTTTGGAAACAAAACGAGAACACAGACCACACATCTCAACACAGTAATATCAAAACTGTTTCGTATGGAAAAAGACTCTAGATTTCACCTGATTCGCTTGATTGAAACTATGTTCGGAAGAAAGATGATGGGTCTGTTTTAGATCAAAACCTAAATCAAAGCCCCTCCATACACTAAAGAAAGCTCATGTTAAGGCATCAGCAAGTGTACAAAGTCTAAACCTCTTGCACACTATGGCCCTCTGCAGTCTGGTGTGGGGTCTAATGCATCAAAACAGCTGCTGTCATTTCTACACTTAAAAATACTTCTATGGACTCTGATGACCCCTGAAGCTGTCATCCCATCCCATCTCAACACATCTTATTTGATCAAAATCTTCCACCTGCAACATCACACAACTAGTAGATGGTCAACTACCAACCTTCTGAAAATTAAGAGCCCCAAAACTGAGCTAATGGTCACGGCTCGACTCTCATTTAGTCATATCTCATGACACTACTATTACTACTACTACAATGCTACTTTGTCAATGTCAAATGCCATATCTGTTCAACAAGGGCGCTTGCTTGACTGTACAGAAACAATCTCTGAAACCCTTCAAGGGTTCTTCAAACAGCAGTATGGCAGCACATCTGTCCAGCTTCATGCAGCTTGACTGGCTCCCCATCGAGTCCCACACCTCCTATAAAAAGTCTTCATCCTCCTCCTCACCTCCTACCACAAATCACTCCGTGGACATGCTCCCCGCTAACTTGACCTTGACCTGATCTTCACCAACTCCAGCCCCTCCAGGGGTCTTCACGGTGCACTGACAAGGAGCAGCTGGCCATCCCCCCTACAGCAAACCTCCATACAATAGAATCTCTTGGAGCATGCCATGTGTAGTCTGCCAGTAACTGACCCAACTCTATGGAACATCAAAGTACATCACATTACATTTAGCAGACACTTTTATCCAAAACGACTCCTACTCCTCCAACTTCATCTGGGGTGCTTTTAAAAGTATCTGACAGCACATATTAAGACCTTCGCGGTCTGACTATCATTTGCTCAGCCGTGCTGTTTTTTAAGCAAAACACAGAGACATGGTCCACTTATACAGCTCAGATTGCAGTGCATGTAGTATAGACAGCTCAAGACACATTCAAATTTGTTCGATTTGCAGTTTATTCATCTAAATAAGCAAGATTACATTTTTGAAAGTATTAAATCGATCTATTATTTATACAAAATATACATGATTTGTGACACTTATGTTTACACACTTTACATTATTTCCAAAATGAAATATAATTAGTGTAAAAGCAATTAGCACATTGTTAAATGCTTAAAAATAATGTGTGTTGCTGGTGGCACAGGAAAGTGATTGAGAGACCATGGCCTACATCTCCTCTCTGAAAAACACGTTTTATGCTGTAATGAGCCTAGAGAGAGAAGACCTGAGCTCTTGTGCCTTTTTTGGCTCTAACACCAATTAAAAGAGCAGTAAATCTAGCTGGGTCATTCCCATATAGCCCAATCCCAAGTTGCAACTGATCTGGGTACAGCTTGCTTCCGGTATTATCCCTTGTCACATCTGATTTGAGCACAGCGATATAGAAAAAAAAGAAAGATAGGAAAAAGTGCATTACTTTAGACTGATAACAGAAAACAAAAAAAGAGAGACAGAGTGGTAGCTTGAGTTAGTGAGACACTGAAATATAAAGACACAGAAGGGAAGAAAAAAAAAGAAAGGTAAACTTGAAAAATGTATAACATAGCAATGATCTTCGAAAGGCGAACACAATACCACAACTGGTAACGTCTATGTACGGATTTGACAAGACCAGGTAGATACCAAATAATTGTTGACCAATCGTCCAACTGACAAATGTTGCACACATTCTTATGTCCACACTTTGCGTGCAACCTATTGCACCCTACACCTGAGGTCTTTCTTTGAACATGTCCACTGCATATGACAGTATGTTGTACATGTCCAAAATGTGTGTGTGTGTGTGTGTGTGTGTGTGTGTGTGTGTGTGTGTGTGTGTGTGTGTGTGTGTGTGTGTGTGTGTGTGTGTGTGTGTGTGTGTGTGGTGTGTGTGTGTGGTGTGTGTGTGTGTGTGTGTAGAATTGTATGGTTTCTATAGTGTGGTTGATTGGTGTTTTCTTGTTTCAGTTGCACATTTCGAGCTTGGGCAGTCACCCTCTGCAATGTCCGTGACATGGTTGACAATTGATTGACAATTGAGTACACTCTGCCTTTGCCTTTCCAATGGTAGCCATGCCGAGTGTCCGTCAGTCTACAGCTTGGCGCGGAGGGAGCCCACGTCGGGCTTGTCGGAGCAGAACTCCTTCCACCAGCCGGCCCGCTCCAGGACCTTGTCACCCTGCATCACCGTGGCCCACAGGTTCTTGTAGAGCTGCAACACGACACAAGAGAAAAATCACGACTCAGATTAATGAAAAGAAAAAACTTCATAAGGATTGGAGCAGGCCTCACCCAAACAGTTTTTCCTTCTTTTTAGAGAGCTGACCAAAGTAAGTTGTAACTGAAGAATAAGGGGGTGAGGGTGGGGGGAGGGGACTTCCTGTTGCTGATGTTTCTAACCAAAGTTATGGTTATTTATGCCTCTTTTCCACTGCCGGTTTTCTGGTAGGCCCACAGCTCGACACAGCGCGACTCGGCCGCCACTTTTGGCTTTTTGATTGGGTGCGACACAGCTCAATGGAAGAGCAAAAAGTGGTGGCCGAGTCGCGCTGTGTCGAGCTGCAGGTCTACCAGAAAACCATCAGTGGAAAAGAGGCATTAGAGTGAGGGTATTGGAAACCATCTCTGGAACAAGGACACTTCAGCTATAGATGTGTAAGGGGAGATAAGGGTGGGATTCAAATCTACAATCCTGCGAAGGCTAACTCCCCAACTCCCTAACCATTAGGCCACGGTTGCCACTGTGACAAAGCACAATCTCCACATCGCTGCTAATTGTTTACATTGCACTAAGGCACTTAGCACGGTCTGCTTAGCACACTGCTGCTCCATAATTTGGCCCACATTAGCTGATCCTGGTAAGTCGTGCTGCTATCATCAAAGAAATTAATCCTACCGCTAGTAGTTGACCACGAGGAAGTAGAAACAATTAATTACTTTGTATTCACGCTGTATGCTGCTAGACAAAACACACCAATTCTAACTCCACCTAAAACCACATCCGCAGATGAAGGCTATAGGACTGCTACAGTTTAAAAAATATATATATAGCTGGTAGCCCATCAATTAAGACATTATTACATTACATTGCACTTAGCTGACGCTTTCATTCATTCAAAGCGATTTACAGTTATTATTTAGGGTATTGGTTACAGTCCCTGGATCAATGTGGGGTCACTTCAGCCATGGATGGAGATGTAGGGAGAGGTCAGGGGGGATTCGAACCTGCAACCCCTAGATTGAAAGACCAAGTCTATAACCATTCGGCCAAGGCTGGATTTTTTTTGAATGAACTGAGTGTCCGGACCTGAATGTTACTCCCTCTGTTTGTTCCACTGAAAGCCAGTTTAAGACACTCGTATTAACACACTCTAGAGAGCAATTTAAAATGCAGTTTACATGAAAGCACTTCAGCAGCATGGTCTGCTTCTGGGCAGTAAAGTGACTCAGATTAGTGAATAACTCCCCTCTGAACTCAGATGTGACGAAAATGGTGAAATATCGGCAGCAGAGTGAAAGTTCAAAAGAAAGCTGGGCTTCATCAAATATTAATATGGTTGTTAAACACATTTTTTCACGGAATGTTCTCACAGTCACAAGTCAAAAGTGTTGACATAACAGAACTCACAATTTTACTATTTGCTAGCTGTTAGCCAACAGGGGTTCACCAATACAACAAAATCCCCTGTATTTACACTCTCTGTGCCTAGACAAAACACACAACCCACCAGCTCCACTTAAAGCCAGCTCAAGCCCACAATTGCGTCCTAAGAGCAAGACACTCAATCGGCGCCTAGCGGCCATGTAAACACGTTTCCGCAGGGGTAAACAATAAGGACACAAGGCTTCGCAAGGTTGAGGGCTGTTGCTAAATGCTGAGGGTGAGTGCTGGCGGACTACTTGACTGCCATGATAAAGATCTAGCCCCCCACTTAAGAAACTGGGGCCCTAGAGTTTAGCCTCATTCACCAGACCAATGAAGGGAGGATGGTGGAGAGAGGGCAAAAGGGTGCACTTGCAAGCAGAGGAAACACGCATGCACACACACATGCACATGCAAGCACACACGCACGCACGCACACACACACATGCAACTTTCTCACCAACTCAAACACACAGCCATCAACATCTGCATAATTTCTCTTTTTTCTAATCTCTCTCTCTCTCACACACACACACAAAGGCCAACTTGTGAACTCACACCTGCTCCTCTGATGTTTTAAAGGCACAATAAAGAAAAGGTCAGCCTCAAGTACATGAAGCAAGTGCCGGCACAACGACCCACACACACACACACACGCACGCACGCACGCACGCACGCACACACACACACACACACACACACACCCACACACACACACACACACACACACACACACACACACACACACACACACACACACACACACACACACACACACACACACACACACACACACACACACACACACACACACACACACGGACGGACACACACACAGGGACGAACGCACGCACGGACACACACACAAACACCCACGCATGCACGCACACAAAGACACACACACACACACATACACACACACACCACACACACACACACACACGCACACACCATCAGGTCCCAATCAGACGGTCCCGGGCGTGCTGTGAAAGAGGGAGGGAGGGAGGGAGGGAGCCATGCCTTATAACAGGAACTCGGACAGGGAGAGCAGCCAGAGAGAAGTGTCTCACAGTCAGTCGCCTTTCCAGTAAAATACCCACCAGCTCACAAAACAACTGCGCACTCAGTGTGTGTGTGTGTGTGTGTGTGTGTGTGTGTGTGTGTGTGTGTGACCTATGGTTTTGGGCTGTCAGTGTGCTTTAATCCTTTGTGTAATAATGTGTTTACTCTTGCCTTTTATACTAAGTACAAGTCTATGTGTGTGTGTGTGTGTGTGTGTGTGTGTGTGTGTGTGTGTGTGTGTGTGTGTGTGTGTGTGTGTGTGTGTGTGTGTGTGTGTGTGTGTGTGTGTGTGTGTGTGTGTGTGTGTGTGTGTGTGTACTCGTGACTTGATCTGGGAGTGGGTTGTGTGTGTGTGCTCTCATCCCTTGCATCTTTGTGTGCGGGGGTGTAGTGATACAAAACCAAGTGAAATAATGTATTTACACTCGCCTTTTCATATTGCGTGAAGGACTGCAAGTCTTGCGTGTGCGTGTGCGTGTTAGGTGTGAAAGAGTTCAAGCCTGTGTGTGCGCGCTCAGTCTGAAACAGTGCAAGTCTGGAAGCGAGAGAGTGTGAGTGTGTGTGTGTGTGTGTGTGTGTGTGTGTGTGTGTGTGTGTGTGTGTGTGTGTGTGTGTGTGTGTGTGTGTGTGTGTGTGTGTGTGTGTGTGTGTGTGTGTGTGTGTGTGTGTGTGTGTGTGTGTGTGTGTGTGTGTGTGAGTCCAAGTAAGACAAAATCTCTGAATACAACAGAGACAATGTGTTTGCACTCCACTGTCAGTATGACTAAAGGTGTCTGCTAACCTTAAGAGGTGTTTGTCTAAGTGACTAAGCACTTTCCCCTCACCTGCCCGTCTGTCTGTCTGTCTGTCTGTCTGTCTGTCTGTCTGTCTGTCTGTCTGTCTGTCTGTCTGTCTGTCTGTCTGTCTGTCTGTCTCCAGGTGCACTTCAGGTCTTTGGATTAACTTTGTATGAAGGTCATGCGAGGTCATCTCTCTCTCTCTCTCTCTCTGCAAATGCCTCAGTGGTCTGTTTATCCAACCGACCACAAAGTCTAAATCTGTCCGCTTGTCTGTCTGTCTTGTCTGTGTGTCCACATGTGCTTCAATGTTTGGCAAAACTAGATCAAGCAAATGCTACTGTGTGTGTGATGAGTGTGTGCGTCTGTCTGTGATTAGACTAGGGCCAGAGAGAGAGAGAGAGAGAGAGAGAGAGAGAGAGAGAGAGAGAGAGAGAAAGAAAGTCTGTGTCTTGTTGCGTATGTGTGTCACTTCCTCCGTCTGTGTACCGTGGTGGACGTCTCTGTTTTGTTTTTGGCCTGGCTTCTCCAAACATCCCCCACCCCACACACACGCAATACCCACTGTACTGTTGTGACAAAGGGACACCCAAGTATGTCTTCTTCAACCCCAGACAGAGGCTCTGGCAACCACAGGTCGAGTGTGCCTGGCAGCTGTTGCTGCTGCATCACGACTCAATGTGTCAGGATTTGACACACACACACACGCACGCACGCACGCACGCACGCACGCACGCATGCACGCACGCGCGCGCGCACGCACGCACGCACGCACACACGCTTCAACATACGCACACACGCACGCACACACACACGCACACGCACACACACACGCTTCAACATATCAGAATTTGGGGCAGCCGCAACCACACACTCGGGCGCACACACGTGCGCACACACACGCACATGCATGCGCGCACGCACGCACATACGACGTGATGTGCCATTTGAGTTGTGATGAGCGTGGCCACAGGCTGCCATGATTCACTCTGAGCCCACATGTCTGTCTGAGTGTCTGGAAGTTGGAGTAGTAGAGGTTGGCATAGTGGAGGTGCCACACAAACTTTAATAAAGCACAGCCCTCAGCACGAACTGCGACCAGGCCACATAAACAATGACATAATTCTGGATGACTTCATTTCAACAGTTCATTAAACTGTGTTTCTATTTGCAACTTTTAAATGTATCACTACTGCACATACCAACTCCTTTGCAATTTTCGTGGGGGTATGCTACCATGGCTATCGCAACTGTAATCTCAACTGTAAGCGAACTAGCGCTGTCAGCCACTTTCTCTGAGGGAGATGCAAATAAATTCCTCCACAGGCTACTGGTTTGGAGCAACCATCGATAAGACCACCCAACCCATTCCTTTATTCCCCTGTTAACTGAACTGGTGCAACATTGCCTTAAACACGGCCCATCAAGCTGTTAGAAATGGCCAAAATGGATGGGTTTCTCATATTGTTAGAATTTGAAATGTTGAGACGTGTAGCGTCAGAGGTAGTATGCGCTGTCCAAGGCCAGGGCTAAACTGTGCTAGCCTGGTCCTGACCATCCCATAATACTACCATTTCATTTCGTATTCATGGTCTGGAGGTTGTTTGATCTGTAGGACCATCTGTAGGATAAAATTACAATGTAGGACCGTTTGTAAGAACACCGGCCAAATTCTGCCGCTCAACATCGCTCCACAGAGAACAGGTACCACACGTAGTGCGGAGCCAAGTCTCTTGGCGAAAGTACGTAGGATGGTGCGCGAGGCTAAAACTGTGCTACAATAAACTTCATAAATCACACTGGGCCACATGTCTGCCTTTCTGGGTGTCTGGTGGTTGTGCTGTCACATAAGGCTTCACACAACACAACCAAACAAAACACAGCCCTCAACACTAACTACTCCCATGCACATTAAACAAACCAAATTACATAATTTAACCAAATTACATAACTTGGTTTGTGGATGACTTAACGTAATTTAACGGTCCATTTGACACTAACTCTGTGTCCTCCTAACCGCAAGCAACGCAAGCAAATGCACGCAACAGAATCTGTTCCATTACATTATTTCCTGTTCCTAACTGAACACGACTAAAAGCAGAGCTAGTTATTTTGTTGCACTGTCTGCTTCTAGTTTAAAAAGGTCATAACACATTGAAATTGACACGTGATGGACTTGGTGTTAGCATTGACAACATAGCAACGGTAGAATGTATGTATTCAAAATGGGCATGAACATTTCAGTGGTGCTGCATCAAGGCTGGATGTGTCAGGATTTGGGACAGCCCAAACAATCCATTTGTTAAAATTTGGAACGGCCCATTTGAGTTGTGATGAGCATGGCTACAGGCTGCCATGATTCAGTTGCCCACATGTCTGTCTGGGCGTCTGGATATGTCACACAATCCTCCACACAGCACAATTCATGTCTCCAAACGAACTACTCCCAGACCACACTTGCAAGCCAAAGTTCATTATTTGGTTTGTGGATGACTTAACAATGTATTTTAATGGTCAATCTGTCAATGTATTTAACATTATGTCTTAACTGCAAATAACTAAATAAAATTTAAACGACAGAATCTGTTCTATTGCGTTACTGCCTTATGTGAATGTGAATAAAAGCAAAGGGAGCAAGGCTATTTTGTTGTGCTGTAACGGAGGTAGAATCTACGGACTCAAAGTGAACACAAACTTTTAAGTGCTGCTGATGCTACATCAAGACGTCATGTGTTTGGGGGCGTTGTGGAGCACTGCGTTAGGGCACCCGTACTATACTGTATGTGGGAAGACTGTTCATGGGGACCCTGGTTCAAGTCCGGCCAGGGTTATTTCCCATCCCTACCCCATCTTGCCCTCTGATTCATTTTCCTCTCCTGTCAAATAATAAAGGCATAACATCCCCCCAAAGTATATAAAAATGCCAGGATGTGTCAGGATTATGGACGGCCCATTTGAGTTGTGATGAGCGTGGCCACAGGCTGCCATGATTCACACTGGGCCCACATGTCTGTCTGGGCGTCTGGAGGTGGTTGGCATATTACAACTGTCACACAAACCTCCACAGAGCACAATTCAGGGCTCAAAACGAACTGCTCCCAGGACACATTAACAAACCCAATTTCATTATTTGGATCACTGGACAACGTGTAGTATTTTAATGGTCCATTTGACAGTGTATCTAGCACTATGTCTTAACAGCAAGCGACTCAATCATATTCATGCAACAGAATCTTTTCCATGTACAGGATTATTATTTGTCGGACTGTCCAAACAGAACAGTGTTTTTTGTCATGCTGTCCGTTTACATTTTTTAAAAGTTCGCATTGTGTTGACATTGACAGCTGATGGATTGCTGGTTAACGCAGATATTCCCCCACACTCTGTATCTTGCTATGTATGTATTCTTTATATGTCACTTCGGATAAACGTGTCTGCCAAATGTAATATCATGGAAATATTACAATATAAGGATTCAAAGACAAAATGAACTGTTGAGTGCTGCTGCTGCTGCTGCTGCATCAAGACCGGAATTGGCAGGATTCGGAACAGACAGACACACACACATACGACGTGATGTGTCAGGATTATGGACGGCCCATTTGAGTTGTGATGAGCGTGGCCACAGGCTGCCATGATTCACACTTGCCCACGTGTCGGTCTGTCTGTCTGTCTGTCTGTCTGGGTGTCTGGTGGCTGGTTGGCAAAGTGGAGCTGTCAAAAACTTCTACACAAATCAAGACCAACTATTCCCAGTCCACATGAACCAATGCAATTGCATAATTTTTGAAGTGGAGCAGTGGAAAAGTTTTTCACATTGTGCATTTATGTAAGAAAATGTAGATGACATATACAGTAAGTACTGTATGTAAGTATGTAAATGACATACAAGTACAAACTAAACTAACAGTATGCACACTATCCAGCCCCAGCATGTGGTCTATTCCCAAAAATACATATTGTGGTACAGACCATGTTACTGTACATCACTATAAAGATTCTGGCATGACACAGCTGTCATAAACCTCAACATGACACAGACCTCAACACAACCTACTCCCAGCCCACATAAACAAGCACTAACTTATTGCATGATTTTTTTTACAGCATGACATTATTTTAACCGTTTATTTGACTGTGTGTCTAAATATAAGGACATTATTTTGAAGTGTCTCCCATATTTCTTTAATTCCCAGTCCTTCGAGATCCCTTTGGAAGAAAATGGCTACATAAATAAAATGTATATCACATCTACTACTACAAACCCCAACTCCATAGAAGTTGGGACGCAAGGTAAATTGTGAATGATAACAAAACACTGCCATTTTCAAAATGTCTGATACTTACATTAGATGGAGAACGGCACAAAGAAAACATATCAGCTATCAAAACGGACCAAAATTAATGATTGGGGGATATTTATGAATATGTAAAAACAACATGTCTCAAAAGAGTTGGGACGGGGACAACAAAAGGCAGCAAATGTCGAGGAAGACTAAAAACAAAACAAAAGACAACACTTGACAGTTAAATACATTAACCGATGAGATGATTTTATATAAAAAGCAGGGTTAATTCCTATCTTGGACATGATTTCACGAGCTTATATGGTGGGTGTATTCCTTGTCATGTTTTGCAATGTTTTCCTTTCTGTAGTGCTTACAGTGTGACAGATATTGACCAAAAGCCCGCCATTTTATCACCTGCTGGTCCTTCTGATGCAGTTAAACTGTTAAAACATAGTAGAGAATACAATCTGTCATTATTATGTGGCAGTAATTGAAGAACTCCCTTCAAGATACAATGCATGAGTGGCTTTAATTGCTGTTTAAAACCCAACATATCATTCAACACTGTATTTAACTCTACAGATGAGTAAGAACAACTTAACCAATGCACTACTGCACCCCATTGCCATCACGGAGGCTGACCTTTGAAGTTAGCACTAACGGGGGGGGGGGGGGGGCATGCCCACGAGTCCAGCCGGGGTCATTTCCCGATCCCACCCCGTCTCTCTGTCCCACTCGCTTCCTGTCTCCATCTCACACTGTCCTATCAAATAAAGCCCCCCCCCCCCAAAAAAAGTTAGCACTAACAGAAGTTGGATGGTCCATTTTCACTGTAGCACAGGATGTGCAAGACACTATTATTTTCAAAGAGAATTGACTTCTGCAACTTCTGCTGACTTCCGTAATCAAAGGACAGTTTCCCATGTCTTTTGGGTCTATTTCAAGTGAGAATGGGTGCATAGGAGAATGTTTCTGATTTGCACATATGAAGCATTCTTAATATGGGCAATTTTCAATAGCCGTAATTCTTGGAGTGCTAGAGTGAGACTACAGCCAATATATACTGTATTTCATGATGTCATGAACCTATACATTGATTTTAATGACAAAAACATGTCTTATATACACTCAATCATGGTAAATCAAAGGGAATTAAAAAATGTATGTAATAACTATGGTAATTATTCCCTCTGCATCTTTAATTCTGAGTGACTCAGCCTCTCTGTGATGGTCTTATACCTGGACACTCGTACTTTCCATCAGTACAATTCATTTTGAAACTTTCTTCTTTGTTGTTTTATCTTATTTGGATGTATTTCACATTTCACTGATCCCCATCCTAACTTAATTGAAACATGTTGCAGTTATCAAGTTAGAAATGAGAAATGTCCCCCAAAACAATATCTTTTCTCGGTTTTAAAACTTAATATGTTCTCTTTTCACTATTCTCCATCTAATGAATGGATACAATGTTTTGAAAATGCTAGCATTTTGATTTTATTCACAGTTTACCAAACGTCCCAACTTCACCGGAGTTGGGGTTTGTACTATAACCATGACAATATTTACATTCATAGTAGCAATACATGATGTTTGCCTCTTAGGAACAAACAAAGCAGAGGCTGTGGTGTTTGATCTGAAAGGGACTCCAATGATATCATTCAACAGGTCGTGGTTAAAAAACAAGGGGCTCAGCCCCCCACATATGGGGTTGCATGCCCATGACGACCCGGGTGCAAGTCCGAGTTCGGCCTGGGTCCTTTGCCAGCTCCCTCTTCCTGCCATACCCTCGATTGTTCTACTGAATAAGCAACGAAGACACAGAAGCCCTTAAAAAATTACACACACTTCAAATCAATATAAATTAGTGGTAAATTGTATCATTTACCATGATACAAAAGGGGCTTAGCGCGTTCAAGAGACAGCAGAAAATGTTAGTCGGGTGCTAATCTGTACAGGGAATGAGTCAAAATCCAAAGTCTTTTGTGCATTGTTACGTAGATGTTCACTGAAAATCATTTCATTTTCAAGTGTGATGAGCGTGGCCACAGCCTGCCATGATTCACACTAACCCACATGCCTGTCTGTCTGTCTGGTGGTGGTTGGCACATTACATCTGTCACAGAAACCTCAACACAACATAACACAACCCTCAGAACCAACTACTCTCAGGCCACATAAACAAACACAATTGCATAATTTCTTAACTGGAGATGACTTTCACACTGTATCTAATTGCAAATTACACAAAGGACTTACTATGTATTATGTAATGCTATACCATGTTACTATACATGCTTCTAAGCATAGGAATAAGTAAGGCCAGGGATATATTTGCTGTGCAACCGTGTACGAATCAGCGCAAATATTTGCTGCAGAGCTATCAAAGCACTACACTATGCACAATACTGGACGCGTTATCTAGGGGGTAGATAACCAACAATGCTACCATGAATATTTTCCACCATTATTTGACCCTACCCGCAACCTCAACATGGAAGATCGAAAGATCGACACTCGCGGTTGTGTCAATAATTTCATCTTGCTTGTGTTCAGATGTGGGCCGACTGTGATTCGGCAGAGACATTGTATTGACATAACCTGACAATATCTTGACCTGACATGGACTTTATCTGACACTTAACCCATAGCTAATTCTGGGGTAAAGTGTCAGTACTGTATTTCCTGAGACAAAGTTGCACTAAACTTCATGATTTAGATTAAGTGTAACAGTCCGGGACTCTGAACAAAAAAATAGCAGCTTTAAGAGATACATTTCAATCAACATTTACTCAGGTGCCAGAGCTGTTAAAACAGCTGTGTTAAATAAATGAACTGCCATGACTGTGGATTCTCATAATATTTAATTACTTCAGCTCAAGAATGAGGCCGTTAATTTGACTTCCTCCCATTTTTTTCCGCTTCTCTCCAATAACAGTGTTCCCCCAGTCGTCTCTGTTTAATAGTTTTGTATCTGAGGAGTTTTTTTTCTCTTGTGGACACCTCATCATCAGGTCATATTCACCACGTTTCTGCAAAAGGCTTTCCAGAATGGCCAGAATTCTCAATAACAATAAAATTAAATTATTTGCTTCAAGTGATGCATTTTTAGTTGATTTGAAACGGCTAACTAACGTGACAGTGAATATCTGCTGATACATTTTTAATTACTTCAGTTTAAGGAAGGGGGTGTTAATTTAATTTCCTCCCATTTCTTTTCCCTCTGTCTCTGCTTAATAGTTTTGTTTCTAAGGACAGTTTTTTTCTTGTGGACATCCGATTTGAGCTGTTGGAGCAACATACAGTTAAACCAGACCCTATCTGACCCAACATGCTGTGCAACTAATGGCTCAGGCCATAGTCATGTCCCGAATGGACTACTGCAATTGCCTCTGGGGCAGGTCTACCTGCTCGTGCAATAAAACCACTGAGGATCATGGTACAGAATGCGGCGGCATGTTTAGCATTCACTCAAACCAAAAGGCATGTCCGTCTTCTATTCATCCAGTTACACTGGCTATCACTTGCTGCCCAGATCAAGCACAAGGCCCTGACCATTGCAGACAAAACGACCTCAGGAACGACCCCAGCTTATCTGAAGGACATACTAAGGTCGTATGTTCCTGGAAGAGGGCTATGCTCCTCCAACACAAACCATCTGGTCTTGCCGCCTGCTCGCTCTAACCGATCCCTGTCAACACTGTTCTCTGTCATTGTCCCCCATGGAACAAACTCCCAGATGTCTAGAAGACTAGATACATCTATCTCATCCCCCAAGAAGCAAGTATAAAGTCTTCTCTTTGGGAACTATTCACTGCACTAATGCTTGAGCTGACCCAGTCCCGGGATACTCTGTGGCATGTTGTGTGTGCAAATGTACTTCATAAAAAAACACTAACGCTACTTGGTATCTGCACTTTTTGTTCTGTATGTCCTGTGCACTGCTAGTGTTGTATGACGATGTCCTCGCTTGTAATATTGCCAAATGTAATGCAATGCAATATGGACACCTTGTGATCATGGATTGCCCTGCAGAAGCCTTTCCTGAATAGCTCTCTTAATAACAGCACAATAAAATTAGTCAAGAAATCCATTTTGATCTGATTTGAAACAGCAAACTAATGTGACTGCGTAATTTCTGCTCATATATTGTTAACTACGTCATCTTAAAGATGGGGGTGTTGATTTAATTTCCTCCTCAGTTATTCCACCCCGTCTTTGTTTAATAGTTTAGTTTCTAAGGCGGGATTCTATTTTTTCATGTGGACACCGCATCATCAGGTGATCTTCCCCACGTCTCTGCTGCAGTAGTCTTTCCAAAATGGCAGAAACAGCACTGACATCAGTTGTCTCCATTAAAAACTGGAGCACAGGACAGGAC
>NC_085877.1:1437812-1440312 GCF_034702125.1 Engraulis encrasicolus
TATGAATATGTTGATAACATAGTTGACAGGCAATTTTCCCGCTATGAGAACATGAAAAAGAATGGATTAAATTATGGAAGGATGGAGCTCAAAATTTACCAAAAAGTCTTCCCGTATCCTGCCAAAGAGGTTATGACATCACGTGATGTTATTCGTATGGCCTAAGACCAAACCATTACTGATTTATGGAAGAGGTTTCAGACCATGACACCGTTAACACAGTTTTCGTGGACACACACAAAATGGCAAATTTCATGTATAATGGAAAGGACAGTGGTCTTTCTGACAGTTTTGTCATATTGTGATGATTACTGTGAATCAACATTTGCAATCGTCTTGGGCAAAACAAGTTTCTTTACATGCTAATATGAAGACTGAATCTGACATTTGGAAAACAGGACGGCATGAAAACGCCCAAAACCAGTATTAAATATTCATTCTTGCTGAGGGAAATAATGCTATGTCTACACTTTCTGTATTATATGAAAGATAAATGTTTTCTAATGTCCAAAACATCATTGGATGCAGTTAATAGTTAGTGGAATTGCCAAATAAAATCCACGGACTTAAAAGTGTAGGCGAATTAGAGAATCACTCTTAAGTAACATTCCCCCCACACACACATGTCCGCACACACACACGCGCACGCACATGCACGCAAATGCATGTGCACACACACACACACACACAGACACGCACACACACACACACGCGCGCACGCACATGCATGCAAATGCACGTGCACACACACACACACACACACACACACACACAGACACGCACACACACGCACACACACACAGGCACACTCACACATGTACACACAGAACTCCCATCTTGGCTGCGTGCCGTCGCTTCGAGATTATTTCCAAAGCTCTTAACAGCCATCGTAAACTAATGACCAATCCCCAGAGGAATTGACTTACAATTTTGTATGACGATCAAAGGGAGAGATTATGTACAGCTTGATTAAAACACTAACATGAACATAAATTGCTAAGAGGGTTTATGGTGCATTTGTACGTAGTTTTCCGATGTCACGCTCTGGAATATCTTAACACGCACAGTTGCACACATAAACGCGCACACAGACACATGCATACGCCCCCCCTTTTTCCGCCTCCCACTCACATACACACAACCTCTCATTCCTATACTTTGAGGGGCACTACCATTGACTCCCATTGTAATTAAACTGAAAGAATGCTACACTGTTTCGCTTTCATCAGCAAGAACAAAACGACCATAACTCAATTTGAGTAGTAAGTTGGAGGACCTTATCACAGTACATTGCGCACACGTTCGCATGCACAGGCATAGTGTACCCCATGTGATTGTCGAAGGTATATGGTATCTGTGTGATACAGTATGGTGTACAAACGTGGTATGGCATTCTGACTGTTCAGTTAAAAGCCAAGCTGGGGCGTCTGGTTAAAACTGCCCTGAAGATTGCTGGCCACCAAGATCAGGGATATATGCAGTCCCTCTACGAAAAGATTATAGAGGATCCCACACACATTCTGCACCATGAGTTTACACTGCTTCCCTCAGGTAGACGTTTCAGGACGCTGAACTGCAGACTGATTAAATATAAGAACTCTTTTGTCCCCAATGCGATTAGAATGCTCAATGATAGATAGACATGCCATGTGAAGGGAGTGCACAGGTTTTTTCCATGTCTCTTATGCTTTTATGTTTTCTATGTTTGTATGTTTTTTTGTGTTCTCTATGTTATGTTGTATGGGTATGTGAGTGAGTACTGTATGTTATGCAGTGATTGTTCAAGCCCAAGACAAATTTCCCCTCCAGGGACAATAAAGTACACTCTAACTCTATCTGCACTACCTTACCAACACACGCACACGCACACGCACACGCACACGCACACGCACACACAAACACACACAGCATTGTTTTGCCATGCAGACAGATATAAAACAGGCCCCATTGAGCATCCACAACCGCTTCTCCACTGACCCTGGTACAGTGTGGCCATGTGGTTGCTGAGGCTCCAGAGGCCGTAGAGGGCGGCCAGGCGCTGTAGCACTGGTCTGAGGTCAGCCGGGGTGTCCTCGTCGTGGACCAGGTCGTGGAAGCGCTGCAGCACCGTGTGCTCTATGAACACGATGGCCAACGAGCGGCAGTAGTACACCTGCAGAAACACATAACATGTCAATGTTGACACTCAGCCACACACTTGCACACACAAACACACACAACGTGTAGGTAAGTAAGTACACACATTTGTACATGTGCTCTATGAATACAATGGCCAATGAACAGCAGTAGCAGAAATGTGCAGGTGCAGGCGCACACACACACACACACACACACACACACACACACACACACACACACACACACACACACACACACACACACACACACACACACACACACACACACACACACACACACACACACACACACACACACACGTAGGTTAATAAATAAGTACACACACTTGTACATGCACACAAACACAAAAAATACTGCTCAC
>NC_085877.1:1447812-1450312 GCF_034702125.1 Engraulis encrasicolus
TGTGCATGCTGCTAGGCACCTTAGCTGCCTTTAAGATAAAATATCTCTACTCCCTACAACTCTACACATATCTGCACGGAAACCAATGCCAGCCCAATAACATATAGGCTCAATACAAATGTACTCCTTACTCGACTCCATGAATCTGCGCACAAACACTACCAGTCACATGCGGCCCCGTATGCACTCTGCACTGTGTATGTTATTCCAAGAGGATGGAGGTGGTGGTGACTGTAGACCACACATTCATCACTCTGCTTCCTCCACAGTCCACACCCAGCGCTTTGAAGTGAAGATTACAAGTGTTACTCGGGGTGAGTGTGTGTGTGTTGTGCATGTCAGGATAACAGCAGGAGGAGTCATCCTTCAGTTCACACAGCACAGCGTAGTGCTCTAGTCCAGCACATTTTATAATCTACTATGTCTCGGGGGGAGCGGGACTCATGAGGCTCAGGCTTGGATGCTGAAGTTACTGTTGACCGGTGTGTGCACATGTGTGTTTGAAAGAGAGAAAGGCTCTGTGTGTGTGTGTGTGTGTGTGTGTGTGTGTGTGTGTGTGTGTGTGTGTGTGTGTGTGTGTGTGCGTTTGGATGCTGGGTTGAGTGTTGAGTGATGTGTGTGTATGTTTGAAAGAGGGAAAAGGTCTTTGTGTGTGTGTGTGTGTGTGTGTGTGTGTGTGTGTGTGTGTGTGTGTGTGTGTGTGTGTGTGTGTGTGTGTGTGTGTGTGTGTGTGTGTGTGTGCGTGTGTGTGTGGTGTGTGTGTGTGCGTGCGTGCGTGCGTACATTTGGATGCTGCGGTGAGTGTTGAGTGATGTGTGTGTGTGTGTGTGTGTTTGAAAGAGGGAAAAGGTTGAGTGTGTGTGTGTGTGTGTGTGTGTGTGTGTGTGTGTGTGTGTGTGTGTGTGTGTGTGTGTGTGTGTGTGTGTGTGTGTGTGTGTGTGTGTGTGTGTGTGTGTGTGTGTGTGTGTGTGTGTGCAGGACGTGTATGAGCTCACCAGCTCATCAGCTGCTAATGTGCACAGACTCTCTCCGCCTTACACACAGCTGCAGGTGCAGCAGTGGAGATGGTGTGTCCCCCAATGACCACGGTTGTCACAGCAACAAGAGGAGGGTCTGGCTGGGGTGTGTTTGGGTGTTATTCTTCGACTTCACTTCTTCGAGTGAGTGGACGGCAGCAGGTGTGTGTGTGTGTGTGTGTGTGTGTGTGTGTGGTAGCAGTAGTAAGCATAGTGTGTGTTGGTTCTCACTGACATCACTCTCTGCTATAATATAAGGTCACAGCTGGCTGCCGTTCTCGTGAAATACTGAACAGTAAGTCACATCTGGCCAGCGTGACGACTCCAAAGCCCTGATCTTATTACGCTCCCTTTTTTTTTAACACAAGACACATTTTCATCTGTCCACTTTGTCACCTGTCCAAGTGGTGACGACGACTGCAACGCTCTTGGAAAGTACCTGGTGGCCCAATAACAAGAGGTCATGTCTTTGCCGTCATGCATTTTGGAATAGTGGCAAAGACGGTTCAAAAGGTGATGGAGGTTGATATTTTTTACACACTGCTAGCAAGGGTCATAAAAACGAGGGCAAACTTGTACATGTCATTTTATATTTATACACTTGTATGAGCATGAGGCATGAGCAGTAGGCAACTGATTTGGAGGCCAGGAAAAAACACATATTATATAGTGTATTTTCTTTTTGTGAAAGTCACTTTTTCTTGTGCTGACGAGTGCAATGTACCTCGAAAGTAGTTGGTGGCCTCTGTTGTCTCATTGAATAGTGGTTAAGACAGTTATTACACTATATTACATTATATTGCATTTGGCAGACGCTTTATAACTGAAGCGACATACAAACCAGGACATAATCATAGCCAACATCACTAGCAATTGAAAAGGTTTTTAAAAGGAGTTGCTATTTACACATGTTGCTCGCAAGGGTCATAACCAAGGGCAAGCTTGAAAACTTGTGTGCACTCTTGTCATAAGCTACATGCCTACTGAATTGGAAGGCAGGAGGATACAAATCTGGGAGTTATGTCTTGTGCTTTTTCCCACATATTTTTTTTCACCCGTGGTGGTGACGAGTGCAAAGGTTCATGAAAAAGGGGTCATGACTCTACGCTCATGCAAACTGAATAGTGACAAAGACGGTTCAAAAGGTGTCAAGGGTTGCTTTTCCATCCAAACATCTTTTTTTTTTACAAATGGCTTTCAAGGATTAAAAAAACCCACACAGGCAGTGGCAAGCTTAAAAACTTGGCAGTGCATGAGTTGCTTGCAAGGGTCAGCAAAAACAATGGCAACTTGGCAGCGCGTGTGCTCATGTCAAAAGCAAAATAAATAACCAAACCGGAGGCCCAGAACACACAAACACTTTTTGCTTTACAGACAGGCCGGGAGAGAGATGGAGAGACAGACCTCTCAGAAGACCTTACAATTCACCTTAAAAATGTGTAAACATGAGTGGTATTCTCACTGTCTGTGTTTTACAGCGTATG
>NC_085877.1:1452812-1455312 GCF_034702125.1 Engraulis encrasicolus
CACGTGTGAGTGAGTGGAGGGTGACAAAGCGTGACACCATCCTTTCTGCCACCCCCCACCCCCCACCACCCGCCACCTCCTCCCCATCATCCCCCATCGTTGTCCAATTTTCGCCACAATGGCTGTGACCCCTGTCGCTAGGCAACGGTGCAGGTCGGCCGGCCAGCTGTGGGGCGCACGAGCGTTTAACGGGACAGATGTGGCGGCCATGTGTCGGGCACCCGGCCAGAATACACACATCTCATCGCATGGCCCTACTCTCTCTCTCTCACTCTCCCTCCTTCACTTGCACTCTCTGTCTCCATCTTTCTCCCTCTCTCTCTCTCTCTCTGCCCTCCAACTCTCTCGCTCTCTCTTGCAGGAATCCTCTTTATAGTCTGTGTAAAAGTTCTTTTCTCACCCAGCATGACGCAAACGCACACACAGCTGATCCCCTCCGCCACACACACACTCAAACGTACAGACACAAATTTCATATGAAATTGCACAACAAAAACGTCCAATGTTGGAAGTCACGTGTTTCTAATGTCAGACAACACCCACCCACACACACACCCATATGCTGCAGGAAACACACGCACACACACACGCTGATCACAATACACTACATCACTGCACAATAGTGTTTTCCCCCTTTATTGGGATACATGGGTTCTAAATTTTGTTTATAACCTGACTGCACGAACCTAGCTGCGCACAACTCCACCTCTGTTGGGAACCTCGGTCGTTTGGCTGCCAGTGTCTTGCCCCTCCTCATAACATCATGTTGATAAACACTCAGAACCCATGTATACACTGCATCACTGCAAAATAGTGTTTTCCCCCTTCACTAGGACAGTCAGTCTTTAGGAGCTCCTGAGCGCAGGTCATGATTGTGTTCCACCTTAAAAACAGCTGATTCTAATTACTACAACTCTGCACTCAGGACTTCATTAGTGAGATCACCTGTTTTGGGCAGGGACAGGTGAAACCAATACCATTAATCATATCACAAATTACGAAGCAAAGACGTGTCCCTAACAGGCCTGCAGTTAAAACACGTGTACACAGGGCCGGATTAACGCACGGGCTAAAAATGGCTGCAGCTTAGGGGCCCCCATTTGCCGGTGGGCCCCTGATTGGCCACGAGTGACAAATTGCAGAATTGTGACCGGATGCAATATTGAAAGAATGCATCTGTCGTGTACAGTTTATAGACACTTTATCTTAAATTCCTAGCTCATGATAATGACACTCGCTGTCAATGTAAATTGGTCGTGAATTGTGCCTTCTAAGGGGGGAGGACCACAGCAGCTTGTAGTCTAGGGGCCTCAGGCCATCTTAATCCGGCCCTGCACGTACAGTACTTACGCGCGCACACACGGACACACGCACACTGACCATAACACATTACCTCACTGGGCTAGCCGGCACTGCAATAACAAAGCCTTTTCAGGGTTAAACTCCGGGTTTAGCAGTTTCAAAGCTGCTTTACCCCCCCTCCCAAAACCAGCTGATTCTGTAATGATGATGACCACATGTGCATACAGGCATGTGATGATGAGAATGTGTCTGAGTGCATGTTTAAGTGTGTGCACGTGCGTTGAAGTGCTCTGTCTACCCGGGTCTGACTCTGTAGGCGTGCTTCCCTCCGTGATCATATACAGTTTGTTTGTGTCTTTTGTGTGTGTGTGTGTGTGTGTGTGTGTGTGTACATGAGTAAGCATATACAGTACCGGTACATGTGAATGTGTGTTTAATTCTGTGTGTGTGTCTCTGTGTATGTGATTGTGTATGTGCCTCGAGTGAGTCTGTGTGTGGTGTGTATGTGTATGTGTATGTGTATGTGTATGTGTGTGTGTGTGTGTGTGTGTGTGTGTGTGTGTGTGTGTGTATGTGTATGTGTATGTGTGTGTGTGTGTGTGTGTGTGTGTGTGTGTGTGTGTGTGTGTACATGAGTAAACATATACAGTACCGGTACATGTGAATGTGTGTTTAATTCTGTGTGTGTGTCTCTGTGTATGTGACTGTGTATGTGCCTCGAGTGAGTGTGTATGTGTGTGTGTGTGTGTGTGTGTGTGTGTGTGTGTGTGTGTGTGTGTGTGTGTGTATGTGTATGTGTATGTGTATGTGTATGTGTATGTGTATGTAACCGTAAGTTTGACTTTCTGTGTTTAACTGAGACTTGGCAACAACCTGGCGATTTCTCCCAACTTAATGACTGTACTCCTGATGGCTGTGTTTACATCTCTCAACCCCGTGGCTCCGGTCGTGGTGGGGGTCTCGCGATAATTCACCGCGAGACTTGGAAAGTCCAGCCCCTGTCTGTGCCCTCTTTCAGCTCACTGGAGTGCATTGCCTGCAAACTGCCCGGACCCATCCCCACCATCATCGCTTCCCTTTACCGCCCTCCTAAGCCACACAAAGAATTTTTAAACGAATTAGGCTCTCTTCTCACTCACCTCTCCACCCTCTCTCCTAATATAAGACTTCAATATCCATTTTGACAATTCCCATCACT